>NW_026561356.1:0-75819 GCF_028858705.1 Grus americana | reverse complement strand
TTTCCAGTCCTTTCTCACAGCCATGGGGTCAGTGCTCTGGAAAAAAAATTACCTCTATGAGATGCAAATGCAAAAATTTAAGTAGCCAAGAGTATAGTGTAAATTCATCCACCATCTTCTTTATTTCATTTGTTATCTAATTAGAAGGTCAACTAAGGAAAATACAAAAATCGTACAACTGAAGATCTTAATGCATGAAATATATTAGGGTTTTGTCTTTGTAATCTTAGGGGAATGGAAACGCTGCAGACAGGTGGATTCCTCTGAGAAAAAAAAGGGAGGAGTTGTTTGTTTAAATTGCTGTTGTGATTTGTTATCCATATAAGAATAATGGGAGGAATTCTCTTCCAAATAGCTAAAAATCTTTTGTAATAGAATTATTAGAAAATACAAGAACTACCAAAATATTTATTCTTCTGATTGTGCTTAAGTCTTTTTTTTTTTTTTTTTTTTTTTTTTTTTTTTTTTTTAAAACAGACACGACATGGACAGTTTCCCTATGGTAATGGAAATGCTGGTATTGAAGTTTCAGGTTAGACAATGCCAACCTCCATATTTGTTATCGCTTTGAGGAAAATATGGGACAAACTTCTTGATAGATAGCTAATGAACTTATAGCTGATGAGAATGATGAGTTTCCTGGGAGTGATAAACCTATTGAAGGGGATGGGAGGATTTTAATGTCTTAGTCAAAGTCTATTTCACAACATTGCTTTTTCAACTTAGACCATATGTTCTTCATCACATATAGCTCAGGACTTTCTGTAAAATACTAAAGGCCTTTCTTAATGCCTTGCCACAATTTGTAGTACCACATCATTCATGGATATATTTTAAAGAAGCATACATAAGAGTAAGGTTCATTTTGTCTGTGAACTATTCAAGGCTTTCAGTGGATAAAATTTGACAGTTTCAAAACTCACAAAAACTACAGTACTTGGCCTTTTTTCACAGAACCTGACAGGTTCTGTGAAAATTCCCAGTTCTTTCAGTGGTAAAGAATTTGTGTTGGACAGCATAATTTTTGATTTTTTTTTTCCATGTATATATGTAAGTTTAAAAATGTTTCTCTGCTTCAATGTTCATTTGGTTGTCTTAATCAGCACAGTTCTATTGCCATTTCCTTTATGAAGTTTTTATTATTTTAAAGTTACAAAAGGTATAAGTTAAATGATGTCAGGTTTCCAAAACAGCAAGCAGTGTTGCTCTTTACCGGGGGGGGGGGGGGGGGGGGGGGAGCTGTGGGTGTGTTTAGGTTTGCTTTTTTGTGTGTTTTATATTTTGTTGGGTTTAACAGCATTTATGTAAACTCTCATCCACTGCTGTCAATCAGACACAATATATCCCATAAAGATTAGATGAGTCCCTATTCCAAGGATTGCCAATAACTGCAACCAGTGCTTAAACCTTCTCTAATATGTTAGTATAGTATATTCTGCAATATTGGATTATCCAAGAACAGGCTGAGCTTGATGAATCAATTACTCATTAAAATCGCTATGCGTAACCTGGATGGGAGAAAGTTACAGCATCTTACATTTCCATTGACTCTGAGTCTACACTGCCAATGGGAATCAATTTAATATGAGCAGACAAGTTCAGTACTCCATAAATATCTGTGCCCCTCTTCATTTGATACGTTGGGAATGGTGAAGCAAACCATAGCCACAGAAAGAGCATTTGCATTGTACCCCAACTCTTTTGGATGCTTGCAGCATTACAGGTGCGTGCCTTGTCTCTATTTAGACCCTAATTATGGATTTGCCAGCACCAAACTAGTTAGCCATACACCTGTAGCAGTTCAGGTTGCCATTTTCAAAATAACACTTGTAGTTGTCCTCTGTACCACTTTGGCTCCTTCCCTCACGTACTGTGGTACCAAGGAGTTCAGGTAAGTCTCTCAGCACTCTAAACCTTTTTTCTCCTATGGAACCTTCTGGATCACTACCTGTCATTCCTGATCTGTAAAGCAACGTGCTCTCAAATCTGTTTAACTCTTGTATTCCAGTGCCATGTGGGGATAGAGCAACAATTGCAGTATTCATTACGACTTCTAAAACATATGCTTCCTTTGCAACTCTGTAATGAGATAGGTCAAAAAGGCACAAAATACTCTACCTTTTTTAGATCCTTTTGTGATGTAATATTTTATTTTAACAATAGCATTAGAAGGGAATAAGAATGCCATTTCTACATGGAAAATCCTGGTTTGCCTGCTATCCAGCAACATCTAGGAGCTGCAGTTATACATTTTATATTTTATGTATTTTATATTTTATTTTCACTGTCTTCTCTTTAAAAAAGTCCCAACATCTTTTCAGTCAGATCTCTCTGACTTTTATATCCCATGCATCTGTTATATCACATCAGGTTGCCATGGCAATGCTACAAAAATATTCAGAATCACAAGACATTCATGAATCATTCTAGCCAGGTTTCTGAAATTAAAGATAAAACAAGTAACTTAAAAGTGACCCTGATGTCTGTGTATCTCTTGAGACTTTACCACTGAAGTTCTGAGATCAGTTCCCAGAACTAACGATGATGTCCATTTACAGATGTATGTGTATACTGTGCATGTTGGTATAACAGCAGGGCTCATGCACTAATTATACTTTAGGGGTTTTCTTCCCTTCTCCCACGCCAGCCCCCTCTATTGAAAAGCACAAGGTTTAACCACATATGTATCTTCAGTCACAATTCAGTTTCTGTGCAAAAGACAAGCACAGTAAGGTCATCCTGACTCCTCTGTTTCCCTGTCTTCAGGCATTGTCAATTGTGCTGTGCTGTTCTCTACAGATGCTTGCATAAGCTGCTGTCACAGCCTTCATTAACGGATGGAAGTTCAGCCTTACAGGTAGTCCCACTGAGAGATCTGTAGACTGTCCTTACTGTGAAAAAAAGTGTTTCCTAATGTCTTACCTGAATCTTTCTTCCTGAAATTTATTGCTATTATTTCTTTTTCTGTTCCTACCAAATGACAAGAAGAGACTGCTCCTTTGTGCTCCCCAGCGCTCTTTTATATAGCGAAGACTCTTACCATATTTTCTCAGTATCTATTCAACTCCCTGTGCAAGAAATATGCACATTTAGGACCTGTTTCTAGATGTTGTGTCATTCTTCTTGTTCTCTTCTGGGGGTTCCAACTGACACTTAGTGCCTAAAATCAGATCTAAAGCATCAGCTGGGGTGTTTTCACTATCAGTACAAGAGCGGAAAACTAACTTCATGTCTCTTACAGGACTAACTGTTTCTATAGCGTAATACAGTGACTGATTTTATCCATCATCATAGAATCACAGAATGGTTTGGGTTGGAAGGGACTTTAAAGCCTATCTAGTTCCAACCCCCCTGCCATGGGCAGGGACACCCTCCACTAGACCAGGTTGTCCAAAGCCCCATCCAGCCTGGCCTTGAACACTTCCAGGGGTGGGGCATCCACAGACTACATCCCAGTGTGTTGCAGGTGTCTGCAGCAGCTATATTGGAAAATTCTGGTAAAGAGAAGTTTTGAATAAACATTACTGTCTCTGAAGTGCAGCTTTCTTTCTAAACTAAGGTCAAAACCAGCACTTGAAACAGAAATGAAAATTTATGTGAAGTCAGAAAGGAAGAAATCATAGAAGACAACAAAGAAACATCACCCATTAGGTTCCAATTCACAAATCTTTAGTGCAGTTCCTGTGATGCTTCTTTTCAAGACCAGATTTCCACTGAGGTTGACTTTGCCACTTTGCCTAACCTGTATCTTAGTGATTATTGTATTTAAGAAATCTTTTATGTAATTCAGCTGAACTAATGAGCTGGTACGGAGCATTATTATTTCAGAGGAGCCTTTTCCAGCATGCTCTTTTTCAAAAGTCCTTTAAACCTGTGCTAGAAAAGCAGCTGTAGCTTCAATATGGTTGTTTTGCCCATAGCTATTGCAAGTGGTGCTTCTCTGCTACTCTTTTAGCTCGTACGTTTTCTTTTTGTATGTGTATGCATGTGTTTCTCTGGAATTCTCCTCATGGTGTGACTCAGGATCACATGCATATTGAAATGTTGCTGCTTTTTATAAGGTTATTAGCCTTGCTTTTGACTTTTGTTAAATCTGCTCTGTTGACTTTTCTTATAGGTATATTGCAAGTAAATATTCCTCATGTTGATAATCCACTGGAATGCCAAGAAAATTAACTATAGTGCAGAGGATATCACAGCAGATGAAAAGCAATAATTATTAGCAAAATTAGATTAATGTGTAATTTTAAACCTGAATCACGACTGCTCAAATGTGTTTAAACTCTAGACTGCAGCTTTACTACTTCTTTTTTTTTTCAATGTTCTACACTGATTTTGCAATTTCTGATCTATGTTACAATTGGTGGTTTCTAAACAATGTTTGATAGGAGCCTTAATTGGAATTATAAGTTTATTTAAAGTGGCAGGGTCCATGTAGAGGAAAAAGCTGCTCAAAAGAAAAAAAAATCATGTTAGAGGACATCACCATCTTGTAAGATCTGTATCTCCACATGTGTTAATTACGTTTTAGGAAAAAATACCTGATTTAGAAACAATATAAGGAAATAAAAATCTAGAAATAAAGTTTAGTGTAGGCTTTGCTTATCTCCTTCATAAAGGGAAACTTCAGTTTAATCCTCCAATGGAACAATCTTTACTGACACCATTTTTTCTTGTGTGTTAACATATTATTACAGCTGTAAAATACTGGGAAAGATAGTTGACCTAAAATGCATTGTTTCTCAAAAGTTTAAGAACATAAACTTCTTTTAACTTACATTATTAATTGAATGAATTGTTGGATCAACATATTGCTAGGGTGTCTGATGTTAAAAGTGGTTCCTATATACCATTAGGGAAATAAATCATTACTTTAACAGTTTGAGTAGAAATCCTTACTTTCAGATAAGTGTACTTTAAGATAAGTCAGTTTGAAAGATCAACAGAGTTACTATAGAATAGAGGAATATTTAAAGTTAAAGATATTTTATGAAGAGACAGCAAGCCTTTGTATGCTCTCAGACTTATGTTCTGCACAAGTTTTAATGTGACGTTCCCTCGTAGGTCTTTTGCAGTGTACACATTTATATCTTCAGAGCATAGTCTTCAGTTTAACAAAGAACATTTCCAAAGCCCATCAAGTCTGATTTGAAAACTTGCACAGTTAATAATTTTCAGTTATTAAAAAATAACTTTTTCAAGTCCATATTTCACATTCTTCTCTCCCTTTTTCTCAAATAGATTAATTGCCTTTTCAAAAGATGTAATTTGAATTGTAGATTATTATTATTATTATGTAATTTGAATTGCAAGATTATTTCAGAGTTTTTAGTTTATTTCACTCCTTTAAATATGGACATTTCCTAGAATAAAAAAATGTTATCCTCAAAGGACATTATTGTACTCCAAGTGGCCGTTTTAGTAAAATCTTTCAGGACTTCCATGAAATCAGACATCATTATCATTTTTTGATGTCTTGTCTTTCGAGGAATGATGTTTTCAAAATTGCCTTAGTAGGAATAAAAAGGGAATAAAATCATTAATAGGAATGTGACAAAGAAGCAGAAAACAGAATACATAATATGTTAATTACTGCAGAAGGTTTGCTAGACTTGAGACACAAATTATAGACCATGTGTTCCTATTGATTTATATTTAGAAAACAAGGGAGAACAAATATAATGTTCCGCATGTGCTGCTTTTGCAGAATTTTTTTTTTTACATGATGGATGAGAGGAAAGATATGCAAAAGAGCTTTACTAAATGGTGTAAACCTAGAAGATAAACATCTAAAATTAAGAAACCTAATGATTCTGTCTTAAAAATGTAGCATTTTCTCTTTGAAAATGTTCACTATCAAAGTTTTTCAGTTAAAGAAACGGCTTTTGATACATATGTAAAAGCTGGCTTTAAACAAAAGTACATATATCAGGAAATACATAAAATAATTTGGAATCTTGGTCAACACATCATCCTCTTACCCAAGCAAAACACTTCTACTCAAACTGAGTATATGCAAGACATTGTAATTTCCAGAAAATGATGAATTAGACTGCTTATAGCTTCCAGAAGCGTGCAATACCTCCAGAGTTTTCACCTTCTTAGAAAGAAGTATCAGAAATGACATCATCAATATGATGGAACTCAAAATTTATTTATTCCATGTTCTACAAAGACTACAACTAATTATATTTTCATTGAACTCCCTAAAAGATGTCTGCTGCTCAAAATGGTTTGAATATCTCTAGCGAAAAAAAGGATATGAGACAATATTTGTAGATTCAGCAGGTTTTACACAAATAATGTCCCTTGAAAGAAGAAAAATAGAGGGCATTTCCTATAACCTCCAAAGATAATGTGCCTGCTTCACCTATTTTAATTATCTTTCACCAGCTAAGATGGATTGCATTTTTCTTTGCAGGACTGAGCAGGTAGAAAGCAGGTCCCACATTTCAGAAAGGCCAGTCTAAAATATCTAGATTAAAGGTTATTGTTTCTGTGGTACGTGCAAATATGATGTGTGTGTGTGTATTTTAAATATTCAGATTCATAATTTTTAACTTATCTTTATATTGTTTTCTGATGCTGAAACCATTTGTGCCTAACCAGAGTAATATATCTATAAAAATATATCTATAAATCTATCTATATAGATGTGTAAATCTATAAATGTAAAAATGGAATATATTTATGTTCTGTATCATAAGAACAATCTCACTTGCATCATAACATTTGTCTGTTATTTACTCTATCATTTGTATTCTTTGTCATAACCACAGTACTTATTCTGCTACCATGTAAAATTCTCCCTACTTCCATTCGGCATGAAGCTCTTTTTGCACATGAAATAAATAATGATATCTTACTACCAAGCAGCTAAAATTAGTAACAGAGATGTCTACAAGTCATTCAGATCTCCTGGTTCGTATTTTTTCTTGTCTATCTATAATTAAGAAAAAAAAGGCAATTACTAAAAAATTTGTTAGTTCTACCACAATATCGTATCTTTATTAACCACAGAAAGTCAAAACGCAAATATCTCTGAATGATGTCTGTAGAGATATCCCAATATTTGGAGACTTCAGTATTGTCTGTGTTCTTTCTATGCATCGAGTGTCTGTGCTTATGCTCCAATACATCCAGCAGAGTTGAGTCATCAACATAATCCATGATTCATGATGCTCGAAAAGAACTGAAACTATTCTGAACTGTCTTCAGGTTAAACAAGCTTCTTTGCCCAAGTTTTAATAGCTAGATAGAAACACACAGGTAGAAACTGCAAGAGCGTTGTCCTTTACTCTGGAGACAGTTAAGAGAGACCTCAACTTTTCCAATAGTTTTGTTTCTCCAGGTGGAATGTCTGGGTTGTTTTTTTTTTTTGTTTTCTGTGTTTTTCCAAAGTGCTTGTTATGTTTAATTCCCTTATACAAACCTTTAATGGATTTGTGTGCATATATGTGCATGTTAGACAAAAAGGAGGTGGAAAGAGCAAGAAATAGCCTGTATTTATATAATCCTTCAAGGGGTGTGGGGGGGAGCAAATTGATATTTCATGGACTTTTGAGTGCTCAATAGCAAGCAGTGCTGTTTTGGTGGGATTTTATAATTTGTAAATTAGTTTTGTAGTTAATATTATGCATAACATTCATTTGTTTTTTAAGCAACCTTAGTTGCTTCATCCATAGAAATTTTCATCATTAAGGCTAGCTTCTGTTTCTCCATGTGTTGCTTCATCTGCTACTCAGCCAGCAGTACAGGCATCATCATTTCTCAGCCCTAGATATGCTTATATCTGAAATGTCTTTCCTGCATTCCTAAGGCTTCATGAATGTAATTTACTGCCCTTTAGAATGTCCTCCAAATGGTACCTATTTAGTCAGCCTATTGTAAATTTCTTGTTATTTAATAGGTAAATTTGTGATCTCTGTTACTTGTGACATTATAGAATTTTTGTTGTTGTTTCTGTTCTGTAAACTCTGATTTCTACTCTTAAAATTTATTTATATGTCACAAACCTGAAAGCTAACGAAAACAAGGGTGAAAAATAACTTATGCTGTGGTCCAAATATTGCTGTATGCATGTATATGAAGAAAAATTATACCATTCATTTTTAAATTTTACATACAAAATGCATGTAGAATCTAAATTGAAATATTTTGTTGGGGCAGGCCCAAGAAAAGAGGAGAAAACATGAGATAGGAAAACTCTAACAGGCAGTAGCTTAAAGAGGCTGAGCTCTCCCTGCTAGGCAGTGTTGTTAGCTCTCCTGACAACAGAAACAACAGCCACCGATGGCATAATATTTACAGAATATGAGGGGATATAAGCATAACCCTGATATATTTGGCCAAGTATTTAGCTAAAATTGTCAAGAGCAGCTGTAGATGTTTTCAGTTTCAGTGACGGGTAGTCTTTAAATGCATTACTATGTTGTCTCTTCAGTGGAAATGGTTTGTTTCTTCAGTTCCCCAGAGCTGCTGGAACTGATTTTTTTTTTTTTTTAAATCGGGCCAAATTTTTTTTTATTTTCATCTTTAAAAATAGGTTCAAGACCCCACCTGTATGAAAAGTTATGCTGAAGTACTAAATTCTGATAATGGCATAATCCCAACGTATTTACTGTTACTTTTCTTATTTGGTCCATTTTGGTGGAGAGAGAGATGCATATCACCTAAAACTGACCTCTGTTTGCAGTGGTTTATTTGATTTGTTCTTTGACAAAAGTTTTTCTTGATTCAGTAATCTCATGTATTTCAATTAGACCCCACATAACATTTTCATATATTCTGACATAGCAAGGGATAGTTACAGTTACATCATTTCATGTGTGTGTTTGTGTAACATGGCTTCAATTATTTATTCATATATCCCTGAATTCAGATAACACCGAACTGAGTTTGACCCACTAGGTATCTTCCAAAAAACTACCAAATGTTTAAGTGGGACCAAATGGAAATTGAAAATATGTCTCTTGATGATTTATTCTTATAATCAGTTACTCTCGATGGAAGAAGTATCCACTTTGTTTTTAACTTGCATTAGTTTGTTTTAAACTTCTACTGACATTGCTCTGACTTTAACTTTTTATTTGAATTCTCTAGGGTTTTTTTATGTGAAGGATTGTGACCTGGAAACCACAGTTATGGTTACCTTGGGGTGGGGGAAGTGTGGAAATGAAGTTGATGAGCATACTATGGAAAACATAACAGTTAATTGGCCCTCGATTTTTTTTTTTTTTTTTTTTTTGGGGGGGGTGTGTATTGTTATGTCCAGAAGCATTTGTGTTTATTTAATCTATTTTTATCCTATAATGTATTGTAGAAAAGGAAAGTCAAAATCTCAAAAACCATTTAAAGAATGCAGTACATTTTATTGTAAAAATATTTGGATTTTGCTAATCTGCTCTATGTGTAGAGATTTTCTTTATTTCTGCACAATATTGTGAAGAACAATTAACTGAAGGTGTTAGCTGCGGTTCTGATGCTCTCCTTTCTGAATGCAGAAATGTAACTGATAGAAGAAGCTTTAATGTTTATTATATATTTTAATATATATTTTAATTTTATATATATATTTAATATATATTGGTTATATATATAGCAGATGTAGTCCAACTGTCCATATCAATACTGGGGTGCAAGTACACTCTGCAGGACACCATTCACCAACTGTGTGCCCTGATGTCTATGAGCATATGGATAAAGAAAAAAACATGAGTATTTTTGACTAATAGAATAGGATTTTGACCATTCAGTCACACTTCAGTCTACTTATGTAACAAATATTTTTATCAAAGCCAAAACCTTTACAAGATTTGCATTTCCTATGTTTCACTGGTGTTTTGTACCTAGATATCTGGTTATTCTTAAACCCTTAGTTTTTTCAACAGAGGAGTATTAGGGAATATGATCCTTCTTTAGTTATCTTTCATGGTCCTAGTTACAGATTGAAAATCATTCACTTTATCCGTGGGTTTTTTTTTTCTTGATGCACTTTCCTAGATCTTAAGGAACTTTGTCCCCTTTGAAGTATTCTTCTGTCCTGCACCAATCTTTCAGCATTTCAGTGATTTTCCTTCTTCATTACATTCTTCCAGTGTTCATATTTACCACTTCCCCTTTAACTGAAGCTCTGAATGTGTGTGTAGATCTTTCTCAACTTCAGTCTTTCCATAGTCATTTGGAATGTATTTCTTGCATTCTTCCAGATAATTGATTCTTTTTAAAATTTCACCAGACTTTTCAAAATAATGAAAAATTTAACATTTAGAAATATATAACACTTACTACTCTCTCCCTGCTTCTTCAGATTTCATTATTTTCCATGTTCTAATCCTCTCCTAGTTTAGAACAGATTCTTCCTTCTCATGAAATCTTTGAGGCTTTGGCAGAAGTTTGCAGAACTCTGTAAGAAGTGTTTCCATATGTTTTCCCTTTTCCTTTTCCCCTCGTAAATATTGTGTCCAGCATACTTATTTCTTATCTGAGCTCATGCAGCATCGTACCTCTGCAGCCCTGAAATATGTTCCAGTATTAATTTGCACTAATGTACAGAACTAGTACTAAATTTGGGCACAACGACTGAGGGTATAGTAAGTGTTAATTTTTAAAAAGTATTAAAATACTTTGACTCCTCCAATATTTCCCAAGAAAAGAGCCATGGAACAAAATTGTGGATGCAGTGTTATCTAGAGAGCTATAAAGAAGATAGCTGAGCATGCAACAGTTAGAAATATGAAAAACTCTGGGGAGCAGGAAATGTACATTTTCCATTTTTTGTCATAACAAAATGTAAATGCTTCAAACGAGCTGCTCAGATTGATATTTTCACTAAAAGCCTATGGTAAGCCTCTTACTGTTTTACAATTAAGTTGCATTTAGTAATGTACAATTAAGAAAACAGTTTTCTAGTTTGTAAGTAGCTCTCACTAATAATTCCCATGGTAAAGAAAAAATAATTTTTTCAGCCTGAATTTCACTTAATTTTCAGATACAAGTCATCTATCAGGCTGTGTGCATATTTTTTCAGTATTGACAAACAAGATGCTAAAAATGATAGGCAATCAATTTTGTCTGCCTGACTTGGAATCTTTTCAAGGTAGGAGGATCTAACTTTATTCAGAATGTGCGGAGTACCAACCCACAGAAATTTGGCTTGAAAACAAAGGTTGCTTTTAAAAAAACCCCACCTACCATAAATATATGTCTTTCTGCTTGTATTTATAAGATTTAACAATATAGACAGTGATTTGCTTTTATTTCAGCTGAGAAAAAGGAATAAAGGTCAAAATAGTATTATCCCTCAAAAGTTTTGCTAGCTGCATTGTAGAGCATTAATTATCTGACAAGGCTTTAAGGGTCTGATCCACCTCCATTGAAGTGAATAGAAAAGATACTTTAATGTTCTTATGCAATTCAAAAATCACGGGATCAATTCACAGTAAAGATCAAAGATTCTTTTGGATGTTTCAAGCATCCTCCTCCCCATGGCCCCCTTTCCCTCTACGCTTTAAACTCTCTGCTGGTTGGGTTCCCCCCCCCCCCTTTTTTTTTAATGCAAACTGATGATTCATAGTGAGGACTAAGAATACTTTATTCCTTGTAAAATGACAGCACTAGATTCTGAAATCTAGCATAGCTGAGAAGGATGTACTTGAACAGAATTTAAAAGCTACTGCAAATCTTTGTACTATGCAGTGGTAGTTTTATTTATTATTATTTTTAATCCCACTGCCTTAAATGGTACAAATCTTTTATCTTCAGATATGATTAAACTCACTTTCTTATTTTTTGAGAAAATGAGGATAATGCAGAAATGCAAATGGACTGTTGTCTATCTTTTTTATTTTAATTCTGAATTGAAATTACTTGGGGATAGCCTTATTAAGTAAAACTGTGTTGTTTTTTGGTTGTGCGGTGGGGGTTTTTCTCCTTTCTAATCTTAATGAGGAGCTGTTTTATAGAGCTACACTCACTTTCACCACATCATTAGAGTGCACACTTTGTGCAATAAGTATTTTAAAATTAAGGTCATGGGATTTCTAGGAGATTGAAGTGTTAATTCATCACACTATATGTCCATCTGTTGGAAAATAAGATCATAAGGAGCTCTAGAAGGAAATGACACTTCTTCAACTGTACATTTTTTTCTAAAAGGTCTTGGTTTCAAGCATCTCTGGTGCTGGTTCACCCAGTCACCGTATTCCTATTGAAATTGTCTATTTATCTTTCTTTCAAACGTGATATAACGGCATAACCCTTAGGTTCCTGAAAACTACCATGGTCTGTTGGACTGCGTGTCTCATATTACCCTCCCTATTCTGCCATAACAGCTTTGTCATATGGTACCCAGACTTAAAAACCTCATGATTAATAGAATTGCTAGGACATACTAAGTGCCTGGCAGGAAGAAAGAGTTCAAGAGAAGACAATCAGATCTTCACAAACAATCAATTTTTTCCCCCTCAGATTAGGGCTATTTATATTCCACTGCTTCTAGAGAAGGGTAAATAATACAATGACCAGATTGTACTGTTCCAGAGACATGTTGTGTTGCCTTAGTGTATCTTTAGTCCTCTTTCAAATGCCAGTATGTCTGAATGTCACAGGCAGAATCCTCTTATGAAATGCCACTTCAGCAATTATCATTTGCAAAGAAGGAAATGCAGAGAAGGAGATGAGAACTGCAAATCAGTTTGGCTTTATGTTCTAATTAAGATTTTGATCAAACATCCAGCTATCTTTCCTGATCCCTGCTGTTAGATACAGAGGTGGAGAAAGCCTTGATGTGAATGTAAGTAAAGAATCTTCCTTCGTACGTTATGGAAAGGAACAGGCCCTCTGCTTCCACAGAACTATGCCTCCTGAAATGCAGGGCTGCTGCAACCCAAGGTAACAGGCTGTCCCTGGTGCAGATCACCATCTCCAGGCCTGGAGCCTGCGTTTAGGGCTGTCAGCCATGTTCTGGACACAACAGCACTGCCCATCCTGCTGTGGTTTAAGCCCTCCTGCCTTCATTATCCCTTGTATTCTCTTCTCCTACTGTGACACAGCATGAGAAAACAAACTCTTGGAGATAGGGGTTAATGAGAGGGGGTACTAAAACACCTTGACTTTTTTTCCCTCGTGCCTGGAAATCCTGACATGATTAGAGATGTGCAATTTGCAATATATTTTTAGTTTCTCTGCATACCTTGTAGTACACGATCTTAGAAGATTCAAGATTGAAATTTGGATGATCTTCCAGTCGGTCTTAGATTATTTTGTGTTCCTCAATCCAGATATTCAAGCATGTCATCATCTTTATTACCTCTCCTCACAACAATGTATTAGATTCAGTAATGATGTTATTTTCAGTTTTTATATGAGGTACAGGGAGGTTAAAGCCAAAAGTCACTTAGCTCGGATTAATTATGTGCCTTTAAAGCTATCCAGCAGTAGACATTAAGAGGTGCAAAGACTTTGACAGAATTCTGAGGGGCAGAATCTCAGCCTACATGTTCAGTTCAAGGTCAGATGGAAAGTCTGTGATTTACATACACACTGTAATCTCTGGGCAGTCCTTACTTTCCAATTCAGTCATTCCAGCAGGCAACTGGAACTAAGCCACAAACATACTCAGTGACTGAGGTTAGTTACTTTGGCTGGAACTGATGCAAGGAACACCACATATTGCAAGGCAAATGCTCTGTTAGCAAAAAAAAAATCACATTTTAATGTTCTGTTGCCTAAAATTTGTGCACTAATTGAATCCGTAGTTTTATGGTAGTTATTCCTGATACCTGGTGTTTACAAAATCTTTTCAAAATGTATTACACTGCCTCCCAATTTATTCTAGCTATGTTAACAATTCTGAGACAAAAATGAAAACACATTTCAATAAGCTTCTGTTTTGCAGATAATAATAATGATAGGACATGCTAAAGAAAATTCAGTAGAGGTAATCATCATTGTGGGAAAATTTACTGGACGAAAATGCTATTTACTTTCTTTTCTTAGAATTTAAATTCACATTTTGCAAAGGAAATCATTATCCAAAATTATACTTATGGAAGATCATAAGTCTTTCCCAAACAAAAAACAGAGATGTTACAAGCTTGTCTTAGTGGAAGAGAATAGAATTAGAGGAGATTAATTTCAAGATAGCAGTTGCAGAATGTGTACTCAGTCAACTTAAATGTGAAAAATAGTTTCATGGGCTTTACACCAATTAAAAAGAATTGGAATCACAACTAAGACATTGGTAACATTTTTTGAAATATAAAAGATAATCAAATGCTTGGTTGTACAACCAGATATTAGCCATTTGTAAGCTCTGAACTATAATTCTGCCCATAACTGTAGAGTAAAAACACGGCTGCTCTGTTCTAGTAGCACACACTAACAGGTTATCCTAAAATGAATGCTCATTTTGTTGTGCTGGGGCACTGAAAAGTTACAGCTGTGTTAGAACATCCCATCCTGTTACTTGAGAGAGTTATTGGGATAGGCTGATCAAACCCCCAAAAACTTTAAACTGAGCTTCAAGACTTTCAGTGGCAGGATGCCGATCCTGATGGTAGCTGAAAGCAGTCAACAACAGCCTCAGTGTGGGGTGCTTGCGTATGAAGACCTGAATCTGTGCTCATGGCTGTTGTATCTGGAGCAATGAAGAAGGGAGAGAGCTCTCTGTCTGAGAACCCATTTTGTACTTAGACCAAAACAAAGGTCCCAAGTCTGATACTCAAGAGACAGCTTCAAACTTCTGTATTCAGGCTGTGGTAGGCAAGGGATGCTTAGTGTATTTGACTCCTGTAAATTTTGAAAATAACCATTACTGAAGATCACTGCTCACGTATCAATGTTGTGTTTTAAGTCCATTTTACAGCAGTTCAGAAAAAAGTGGATAACTTTTGCTCTTGTTTACCCAGAGATGAAAGCAGGAGCACTATTGATGTTGGCAGTTCCACAAATTGATTAGAAAAGGACTGCTCCATTAGTCATTTCTTAGAAGAGGCACAGGGCAGATTTATCTTAGTCAGGCTGGTTGGGTAATGTGACTAAAAGCACAGCACACCACAATGTTCACTCCCTTAGAGATTTGATATTTTCTGTATTGTTTTTATTGTTGAGCTTTATTTAGGATGTATTTTACTGTGTATTCAGAAGTATCTGTTGATGTGCATGAGTGTTTTCACCCATGTACTATATTCAAATTGATTAAGAAATTATTGACTATCATTTTGAAAACTATGAACAAACAACAGAATTATAAAAACTACTTAAAACTTATTTGTATGTCAAATCAAATGAATGCTAGGGGTGAAAACAATAAAAAGATTGTTTACATGAATTATGAGGTAGCCTATGAATTTGCAAATAAATGTGCTGCCATTGTGAAGATTTATTATTTATTAGTGTGGTATGCATTAAATAGGAGTGATATTAAGCTAAAAAGATTTGAAGTTAACACAAGCTTGTTGCTTCTTGTAAAGTATTTATAGCAAATAACATGTCATTTATTAAAAACTTTAAATAACCTGAATGCTTTCATACTGTGAATATTTGAATAATATCTAGTGTTTAAAACAAATTACTATCAATTAATATAAATAATTTATATTTCAAAAACCATGGGGAACAAACATCACTAAGTGATTAAAGCAATCAGCATCTTTATAAAGATATTTCATTTCACCTTATATGCAAATTGTAACACATTATTTGATGATCTGCTATTATCTGGCTTCTGAAAGGGAAGATGTTATTCTTTCAATAGTAGATAAATTAAGCATTTCCTTGAAGTGGTCATTTTTCAGCTACAGGCTGTCAGACTTAGCCAAGTTTTTCTAAACAAGATAATGCTTAACATTTAATGATGTCATGACGAGTCTCTGGAATTACATATCTAATGTATATTGGAGAGTTGAGCCATGGCTATTCTCACAGATTCAGTGTATGTGCAGTAACTTACTCTTGTATATATCAAGTACACAAAGACCGTTCTTTAAAACTCTGAAAATACCATCTTTTGGGCTGTATGGCTGATTTGGTAAGGGATTAATTGAAAATCAAAACAAATGTAAAAATAATCTATATTTTAAAACATTGGTCTTGATAGAGCCAAAACCATGAAGTATTAGTTTTGCACCTTGGGTTCTAGCAAATTATATCCTTACCTAGAAAATGTAATTCCATAGCATTAAACTAGAGATACACACATTTTATTCTTGCAACTAGTTTCTACCCACATATGGCAGAACTTCATGAATAATAAGCCAGTTTTGCTTTAAATTTCAAGCTACTGAGTACGCAAAGTAATTATTTCACTTCTTCATTGTAAGCTGCAGTGATAGCAAAGCCACCTTAACACAATATGAATACAAAATATGTTTCAGTCCTATAGTTGAAAAGTTTTGTACAGGAACTTGGATACTTTATGTAGTTTTATTCTTTTGTATATTAAGTGAATAATTTCCCTTGAACTGAAAATTAATGGACTGACAAAAGTCCCTGATAACATTTCAGGCATTATGTGAAGTACATTCTATCCTGGTTCACTGTAAAGCTTGGATGTAGTCTCTTCATCATGCTTGTTTAGGTTCTTGGCTCATCTACCAAAAAGTTCAATATGTGTTCCGGTTTGTACCATTAATGGTGTGGTTATGGAGATGTGAAATTGGAGTGTGATTCTTCAGGGAACACCTACACTGTCAGTCTGGCTCTTTGTTTTGCTCCTAGGATCTATTCACTTACCATTATACAGTCTAATTTGCCCCCTGGGCTCCCTTCTGAAGTGAGTCAGCTAAATCTCTCTCTGGGAATCTGGGCACAGTTGACCACATAGGCTCAAGGGTTCTTCCAGAGATGTTGAACATTCTGCCCGCACAGCTTTGGTTCCCGCTGCCCAGGGTTTCCTCAGGCACTATTGCAGCTGCTCCAGAGTTCTCACACACCCTCCTGCCTCAAAGCCAGGGCATTTAGTACCCACTCAAAGAGTTAACCTACACAAACACTTTTACAGGCTACAATGCGGAATCCTCACAATTTTAGGCAATTGAACCACATAAAAGAATAGAAAAATAATTCTCTTTTGCTGGGCCACAGGGACATCATGGCATATATCTGAACACAGCCAAGTCTGCCTCGGAAACTGATAGCTATGGGCAAGGTGAGCACGAGACCATCCAAACCAGCTGGTCCTGGCACAGTTCACAGGCACAGTGGACTTGGGTAAACCAGATCCCTTCAAACTTAAAACTGAATCGTCCCTCTCAGATTTTCCTATCTGAAAGAGAGACATGACCTCTCTGCTGCAGTCGCGTAATTCGATGACAGCACAAGCAAACTGAAACTGCTACTTGACTCAATTTCACAGAGAAGCTGAGAGAAAATCAGTAATGTTATTTGGTCAGGTCAGAAGAGGCTTGAGACGTGGTTTTAAAGTAGTTAGGGATTAAGTAAAGACGACATTGACAGTTTTGATATCTGATAGAGAAAATGTTCCAAAGGAGGGCAAACAGAATATCAAAGACAGATGGATAGAAAATGCCAGTAAAGAGGTGCTAAGGTAAATGAAGATCATGAGGGAGAAATACAGCTATTAGGAGTCTGAAGACAGATGACAGCCAGTGAATTTTGAATGGTCCACGAAGAAGAAAAGCCTGAAGACTGTATAAGGGTTAATGACATTGATATAAAACCTGAAATGATCTTGTAGAAATCCTATTGCCAGAGCCTCTAAAACTGACCATTATATTTCCATGAGAATACTGTTTGAAATGCACAAGTGGGCTGAAAGAAAAAATGTGATTTCTTGCTATGTGTAGAGTAATATATAAGACTTATCAGCTAATAGGTTACAGTGTGTGATGGCCACAAGTATAAGCAAAGCCATATTAGTGAAATGAAATCAGTTAAAGCCAGTGGGACTGTCGTGGGTCAGATTCAGGCCCCAAAAGTACAGCTGAGTTCCAAATCTCATTTTGAAATATTCTAGAAACCTAAGAAAAGCCAGCTTCATTGGACTGTAACTTACATCAAAAATTTTTATGTGGGAAATTTCTAAATGATTCCAAAAGTAAATGCAACGCTTGTTAAGTTATAAAAGAATTCAAGATATAATTCTAGTCACATAAGTCTGCAGACTATGAGACTAGAATAAATTAGGTTGAAGGAAAGAGAAATGAAAGGAAAAAGAATGGTCCAGATTCCTTGGTATCCCAGAGATTTGCCTTGTTCCCAGTGGCCATTCCCACAAGCCCGAGACTGCAAACCTGCTATAAGTGATGTCTGCTTACTGCCCCTGCACTAGCCAGAGATGCACAACCATCCCCCTTGTAGTCTGTGTTTCAATAAGTGTTATCCAGGTTCATGTAATGCAGCCACAATGTTGCACACTTAGACTCTCTTTTTCTCCAGCAAAATTGGGGTGAAATCCAACTTGCATGGAAATTGCTGTTACAACCTAAGGTTCATATGCAAATGAATGATTGGAAATGTGAACAATACTGTGGCAGGATGAGGAACTTTCCCTTTAGACTCCAAATATATTTTATACTCATTGGCCAATGTTCAGATCCCCTAGCATTTGCCAGTTTCAGAGTTAGGGCATGTGCAGGAGTACTACCTTTAACTTCTTGCTCTAAAATCCAGTTAGTTATGTAGTTAACTCCAGAGTTATGAGTTCATCCCGAGTAAGGTCCTTTTTGTCCTTCTCTCTCTCTTTTTTTTTTGTTGTTGTTTTGTTTTGTTTTAGCTGCCATGGATTTTATATGCTGCTTCTCAGGAGCCCAGAATTTTTATTGACCAGTTTATGTATCTCACTTCAATGCTAACATTAGAGGCTCAGCAAGCCTTGATTGCTTCTGTAGTAATTGGAGTTGGGAGAATGGCTGACTTCTAAAATAGGTTACCTGAACTGTCTTTTAGAAGTGTTTGTTGCCTTAATCACCTCAGTTATTTACCTGAAGTTGGTGATGTGAATATTGTCCTCTGGTCTCTATTTCAAATGTGCTCTTTTCTTCTTCCACTGTCATGAACAGAAATAGCAAGAATTTGGCTCCCATCAGTCAAACCTTGAAGTATTCTGGAGCAGAACACTTAGAAACTGCAGAATGGTGCTTCTTTTGACATTTGTGGCTGGAATATTATGTCAGCTACTGTGTCACTTTAGAGCCTTTCATTTGTATGCCATTTAATGCTGCATTTAGATGTAAAATGTGTCATTTTATAAGTGGACAAGACATTGTCACTCTGTGACTAAAACTTCCTCATGCAGGAGCATTTTCAACATTTTTAATTGTTTCTGAATGAACATATTTATCCTGTGAATTTTTGTGACCCTCAGGAGATGCTATTAGTATTGCACTCCTTAAGCATATCCATAACTTTGAACTGTTCTTACTATTCTTTCATTCTTTTGCTACTAAGAATACTTTCTGTAAATACTATAGAATAGAAAAAAAAACTTCAGGGCATTAAAGTGCAGATGCCCATATGCTACAGCGCTGGAAACTTTAAACCAGTTGTTGGTATAGAAAAGACAAGGCAGGCTGGAAATGTCATTGAAATGTGGCCATTGACAGTGTGATATAAAAAGATGCAGTTTGAGAGTTAAGGAAAATCACTGCCCTTTCTGAAAAGTCTGATACAGATGTGCAGATTTTGTCAACAAAGTCACAATTTATGTCACAAAGACCCCATTTCTATCAGTTATATTTTCCCCCAACTAATACTTTGAGAAGAAATAAAGATATTTCAATGAAAGCGATGGGCAAAAATTGAAACACATTTTAGACACAAAAATCCTTTTTTCCTCTTCCCAGCAATTTCTATCTACTATATGGGTCTTTAAACTGGCATAGAGCATGTATTTTTAGCAGCTGTACTATGGAGTCTGTGGATCAAAAATGTTAGGTAGGAGGTAAGATGGGGTAGCTTCAGACAAGTAAAGAAAGTTTGAATTCAAAAGAATGCAGAAGTTTCCAGGCTTTATTCCTGTTAACAGCTGTGACACGGGAATGCAGCGATAACCCACTATGAATTAACTTTACAAGTAGAATGCAAACTTCTTCAGGCATAGGTTCAGTCCATAGCTTCTAATTCATTGATTGTTTACATTCCATGTCTTTCAAGTGGCTAGTAAACAGTAAGCTAGTTCGACTCTTTGTGGTCATAACTAAGGCGAACCAGGTGACTAGACTTGTTAGTTTTATTTTTAAGTGTCCAAAGCTTCACTTGCATTCATAAGTGTGATGCTTGTAAGAGCTCCATAGAGAGCAAATGCTTGGATTGAGTTTTGTAACACCCTTCAGCATCTTGAAGCAGAATATTGTCAGTAAGCGCTGCTTAGGTTGTTAGAAAGTATAACTTTCCATCACTGCTTCACTGAATATGGAAGCATGATGATGAAATTTTATCTGCCAGCTCTACTGTAGGTCCAGTAGCACTATAGTCACCATTCTGCAGCAGCAGCAACTTCAGCAGTCCCAAATTTTGCTCCATTTTAGAGTACTTATCTCCAAATTGGTTATGTGAAATTTTTAGGATAATTTTGGTAGATAGTTAGACTGTCCACTTTTTACTACATCTGTAGTAAAACTTCTGAAAGCAATATGTTTGTTAAGGATGTGTAGATATTTACTCCTTTCTTTAGAAATTTTGCATGAAAGCAGACACATATACAGGTACCTCTTCTTGTGCATTAATACCATAATGCCTGTCCTCTCATCTGGATTTAGTCAAGTAGACTCAAAAATCTTTTTTCAATTGCACTTATTTTGAAAACTATCTTTCAATGATTTTTTGCCATTTCTTACTGAGGTATCTAAAGAAATGTTATATGATGTCTAAAAGCCAGCTGGCAGTTTCTGGCTGTCAGGGAACTTTTCCTTTCTAACAAATTCTTTGTTTCAGGGACCCATTATTTTCAAGTTTAAGGAGCAGAGAAAATAAAAGGAATTCTGAACAAGCTGAAATACCATAACCTTCAAGGTTGTATCTGTAGCTAATTCTGTTTCAGTGCTTTCTCATTGTCACTTAGCCTTTGTCAATTAAAATTAGTTAAAATTCAGTTCCCAACTAATTTTTTTTAATATAAATTTGCATTTTCTGGATGTCTCTTCCAGAGACAAAAACTAGGCATTTAGTCTAGGCTCCCACTATAATCAGTGGGGAGAACAATGTGTCATAGAATCATCATAGAATGGTTTGGGTTGGAAGGGACCTCAAAGATCATGTAGTTCCAACCCCCCTGCTGCGGGCAGGGACACCCTCCACTATGTCTTCATAAGCGGTTTGTCCTGCGTCTCTTGGATACTAGCTTAGAATGCAATGAGTCACCCCCAGAAAGCACTTATCTCTTTCCAAGTAAGGGCACTTAGGGTGATCAGCTTAGCTGGTTAAACTCAGGTGAGATTAGTATTCTTACTATATCTTTATTTCCTTTAAGATAAAGGACAGTGATATGGCATAAAGTTTATTAAGGAAATTACAAAAATGCAATACATATAAAAAGGCAATCTGTGCACATACATGATGCATTCAGTGACTAAAATGTGTCAAATCCTTCTGCATTTAAGCTTTTCTGTATTTTTATTTTGGACGTTCTGAGACATTACTTTAACAATAACAGAATGTCCAAAGACATTTCCCCCCATACAGGGTTAAACTTTGTCCAAATATTCTCCTTTGCTTGCACAACATTACATCTGATGAGAGAATAACTTTATTTAACTGATACAGCCGTAATTTTACTGACTCTTACTGGCCTATTCCAGATGAGGAACACATGCCATTTGATGTGTTGTGCAGCTAGCCAAAGCAATCCATTGTCTGTAGATTATGTGATTCTTTACTGAGCCATATGAACTTCCCATTTCCCTGTTAATGTGACCTGAAGTAAACAAGACCATAGTAAATAGAAACATAACTGAGGATTTTGCTTTTTTAGACTTGGTAGGTAGATGTCTAGATCTGATTGAATCTTGGATTTCAATTCCAACAACAGTTCTGATAATAGTCTAATTTCCTTTCTGCTTAAATTACAAAAAGATTTCCTGCAAAATAAGTTTATTGAAACACTTCATTATCAGTTGCATACAAATTTTTAAGTCAAAGGAAAGCTCTACCATAATCCTTTATCAAAAGCTGGTGAAGTTGATGTGTTCTTGTGAAACATTTGTGGTTTGTCTAAACTTTTCCTCATGCAAAACAGTTTGGTTAGAGAACTTGCAGCCTCCCCCTCCATTCAGTAATGAAGTCCTCACTAATGTAAATAGCTCCCCATAGATGAGATTTAAGACCACCTTCTTTGTATTCTTTCTAGTGCCTCTAATGAAATCTTTTGACGTATGATTCTTGCCAGACAAGAGTCAAAAAGATTTCCATCTCCATTTCATTTAAAGCTAACAGGTATTTGCATAACATTATGAATTGCATTTTCTTCTTTTGAGACTCTAGTATAAAACTGACCATACTACAAGATGGGAAGAGCTGACTCACTGCTCTAATTATAAATCTAAAGACTAATTAACCTTCCATGACTAAATTAAATTCCAAAGTAAAAAGAACAGACAGAAGCCTTTAAACAAAGATTTAAAGCCCACTAGAATATAAAGTATAACATATATTCAGGAGGCTGGTTTTGAATTTGACACTGATGAAGATGTACTGTATTTACAAATGGTACATGCAACACTAGTTTGGGAAACAGGCATTCAGAGCTTAACAGCTGGGGCAAACACTGTCACAACTAAAATGCAGTACTGCAAATAGCTGTGTAAATTTATAACAAAATTCCTTCCTGCAGCATTGTTTCAGATCAAGATTTGTTTGTTCATTATTTAAAATTAAAATGGATTAATCCTATTTTTATTCTATTGGAGGGCAAACCCCACAGAATATATAATTCCTGGCAACTTTTTTTTTCAAATTTAAACAAAATTGCCTTGTATAATTGACAACATCTTTGTGGACTGGGGGACAAAATTCCATTTCCCTCACTGGACCTGAATCAGCTTCATGAGTCCAAACAGCAATAAAATTTTCCATCTGTCCAAAAAAGCAAATAGACATGATTCTGAATGGATGAACAGAAGACAGTTTGTTGCATATTTTTATTTGTTTCCATTCCAATAGAACCTTAATTTAAGATTTTAGTATATCTTTGAAATAAGGTCATGGATAAATTAATAATGCATTGAACAATTCCTTCCTTGGTCTTCTCTTCAAGTTTTTATTGCCAGAGATTAAAACTGAGTAGACACCAAAGATGTAATTTACAGCCACTGTCTCTGTCCTTGATTACTTTGAGTGGATGTTCTGCGCTATTCCTCTTCATACTTTGTCATATGACTGCTAGACCCTGTAGGTTTTGCCAGTATCTAACTCATGGGAGGACAATTCAGAAAAAAATCTAAGTAGGCTCACATTCACACTGTAATGTACGATGTTTTGTGAGTTCTTTAAGAGTCAGACATTAAGAGGAAAGGATCAAATATTAATTTGCTATTCTGAATCAATACAAAGCTTTTGTTTTGTTGCGGATTCTGTTTTAAATATGGTAATGGCTATAAAGTATCAACTGCTGCTGCAGTGATTTGCCTCAAATATGTGGTTCTGCTTTCCTTGGATAATGAATTAAAAGAAAATGCTGAAATTTTTAGTAATAACTGTGTTGCATAAGAATGTGCTGCTGATTTCTGCTGAACTTCTGAGGGATCCTATAAAAAAATCATCTTTCAACAAAAAGTGTCTAAATCAGATACTTTTTTCAGAGACTGGTTATTTAAAGTTACTGATAAAATTAATCTGGACAACAGAATGTCCACAACTGAATACTACTTAGGAGAATTTACATACTGTTGTAGCCATTACCCTGTAAGAGGCTGACACTGGGTATTCCTCAGCTGTGGTTAGGACTTCAGTAGCCCCATTCTGGAAGTCATTGGTTATTTCAGTTTCAGTATTAATCTACTGTACTGCTCCATATCTCTGACAGTCAAGCTAATAATAAAAATAAATACATTGTTATACAAGAATAATTATTATTAATAACATAAAAAGTAACTCATCTGTTGCTTCAGTATATCATTAAACCCTGCTGAGTTAATTATTATTCTTAATATTGGAAAAATTAATGTTCAGTTTCTGTACATTTTTATTAGAAATTATTGCTTAAAAATACTGTTTTAAGAATGGAAAAGAATACAGAATTTCTGATATGAAATATCAAAGCATTCATAAGTACGTTATTAATACATTTGTGTAGGTTGAAAGGTATCACTGACGTAGTGGCTAATTAGGATGGAAAGCCCAATTAAAACAGAAATGTCCCTCCACATTAGTTTGGTGAATTTAATTTATAAACAGACCAAGCAAAAAACTTCCTTTCTGAAATGATCATAATTTTAAAAGGTATTCTTACCTCCCAAACTGAAAATTTTAATGTTAATGTGACAAAATGGTCGTCTTAGCCATGCAATATGCATCCTCTCCACTTTATGGGATAAATTCTCATCTGCTAAATTGATGTATTATTGAATTTAGCAGGCATGCTGATTTACATCTACGGAATCCAGTTTGGCACTTACTGCATATTTCTTTAGTTACAGGAAATGCAACATACCTGTCTTGAGAGCTGACGACTAAGGAAAATTTTAGTGCTAGGCTGCCATGAAGTCCAGTTCTTTGGTAGAATGCAGTCCCACTGCTTTCCTCCTACCAAATGTCACTGCACTGTCCAGTTGTTCAGTATACCATAGAGATACAATATGCATGGGAGCCAGCACTTGCATCCTTGAGAGGTTATCAAGAATTTGAGAAGTTTGTATTTCTTGAAACAGTTCTTCTCATAAGTACCTGCTTTTAGATACAGTGTGCCTGAAAAATCTGCAACTTCATGTAGCACGCACTGTGTAATAGCATGGGTTTGTTTTTGAAGTCACATGTGAAGAAACCTTCCTGGATACACAGAGAGGATGATGGTGTGGGGGCTTGCCCAGGGTAGGGTGGAAATACATTATTATTATTATTATTATTATTATTATTATTTTGCATTCTTGGATCACTGTGAGATATGTGTATTTGCAATGGGAATCACATTCTAGGTCTAAGCAATACAGAAAATTATTACTTCAGGGACCATATAAATTCCTGCTTCAACTATATCAAACATTTTTGAAACCTGTTTGCTTAAGAAAACCCACTGATTTTGTTTACAGTGTTCTCAGCATCTTCTCGGTATGTTTTGTTAATGAAGTAACAGATCATTCTTAAATTAGAAATAGGCATAGAAAAAAATCAGGAGTAGATGAGGGTGAGAAATAAGGAAATCAGTGAGCATACGGAATTTGAGGAAGATAGAGCTGCTGAGTACCTGAGACCTAGTGGAAGAATCCAGTCTGGAAGAAGGTTTTTTGCAAACACAGTGACTAATGTGGTATTGTTTAGAGCATGTCAAACCAGATGCCTGATCTACCCTCTGCTGACTTAATTCGTGTTTTATCAATAAGGGTGGAGACAAGAATATGCTAGGTACTTTTCAATTTCCTTCAGTCTTAGGTAATTTGCTGAGGACAGTAAATCTCTCTGGACCTGATGAGGATGTTGTCAATAGCTAAAATATCAATCATCCTGTCTTTCTTGAGAAAGAGCTTAATAATAGCATATAGCAATAAGCAGGGGGGTTCTACTCTGAGTCTATAATTTCAATTTATAGCTCTCTTACTAACAAGAGCTGCTTAGGCTTCCTATTTTTTTTTATAGTGGATGGAAACGTATTCCTCTAATGTGCTTGCTAACTAGGCTTTCATCATAATTAATATTTCTAATTTGTTATTGTGCTGGTTTTGGCTGGGATAGTGTTAATTTTCTTCATAGCAGCTAGTATGAAGCTATGTTTTGAGTTTGTGCAGTGTTGATAATACAGAGATGTTTTCTTACTGCTGAGCAGTGCTTACACAAAGTCAAGGCCTTTTCTGCTTCTCACACCACCCCACCAGCGAGTAGCTGGGGGTGCACAAGAAGTTGGGAGGGGACACAGCCAGGACAGCTGACCCCAACTGACGAAAGGGATATCCCATACCATATGATGTCATGCTCAGCATATAAAGCTGAGGAGAGAAGGAAGAAGGAGGGGACATTCACAGTGATGGCATTTGTCTTCCCCAGTAACCATTACACGTGACAGAGCCCTGCTTCCCTGGGGATGGCTGAACACCTGCCTGCCCATGGGAAGGAATGAATTCCTTGTTTTGCCTTGCTTGCATGTGCAGCTTTTGCTTTACCCATTAAACTACCTTTATCTCAACCCACGAGTTTTCTCACTTTTCCTATTCTCTCCCCCATCCCACCGTGGGGGGTGAGCGAGCGGCTGCGTGGTGCTTAGTTGCTGGCTGGGGTTAAGCCGCAACAGTTATGCAAAAAGCAAATTATCTCTCCAGATATTTTTTTTTCCTCCTTTCTGACTCAGCAAAATACAATATTGGTTGTTGTCACTTTGTGTTTTCTTTCTATTATTATCTGCTACTCAAGAGAAGATATAGAGTCTGGACAGCCAAAGCAACTTCCTGTTCTTAACAGGGGCATTTCCCTTTTTCCTTTCTCCCCTGCCTGTTCATAGATAAACAGCCTGCTTCTTCCCTTTCCTGCACCAATGCTGGTGTTTGACCCTCTTCTGAGGGTCTTCATTAACCTAGCAGAAAACTTTTTTTTTTAAATAGGGTAAGTTTTCTAATGGATTAGCAAGTTATATCTTAGACGAGTACCAGATCGAGCAAAAGGAAAAGGGAAGGAAGGAGTGGATACAGTAACTGAACATCTCTCTTTTGACAGCTGCAATCCATTTGTATGTCTTGCAATGTACTGTCAACTTCACCCTTAATTTTATTCAACTTTACTGTCCAGTTAATGCATTTCCTATCATATTAACTCTATTACAGGCATTCAGCACAAAAGAATATTAGCTCTGACTTTGACATGAATATCGGGGGCCTGATCGCAAAGCCATAGATCTCAGCTGATGAGCAGCCCTCAAGCATCCCTTCCACTGACAATTTTAATTTCTTCAATTTTAGTACACCTGCAGTACAGTCTTTTGAGAGACTTCACAGTGAAATGTGTGAAGGAAATAATTCAATTCTTCTTTTGTACAATTTATTTCTCCTGTTCCTGTTTGTCAGTCCCACGTGCAGTGTTACTGACTGAACTAAAGAGGGTGACAAGGGACAGGATGAATGGAAAAGTGTGAATGAGGTAATGTCACCAAAAGATACCTTTATCAAACTACAACCTTCAAGTCTTTCATAGAGTCAGTGGATTCTGGCAAAAGACTTCAGTGAACACTGGAGGAAACTGATCATTGTAAGAACTACTAATCTCCTCCTACATGCAAAAACTGAAAATACTATTTGTTTGAGTGTCTTTTATTTAAAACATAAAAAAGAGAGTCAAAGCTCCTCAAAAAGAAAAGGCTAGACCAGATTTTCAAAACAACTCTACATTTTGTTTTCAGATGCTTAGCATCCCAGTTGGGACCAACTCTTCAAAGGAGATAAGTTTCCATATAGATATCAAATATGGAAGATGAATTGAGATCCAGCATCTCCCAGCTGGACAGCACGTAGTAGCAGCTTTACAACTCTACCACACAGCATGTTTACTTCTATGGAAAATTTGGTTCCAATGTTACACGCCAAGCACTTTGGGGAACGTCAGCCATAGTACGTCCAAATGGTGATAGTCTGTTTTGTGCTGAACACAAAGTAACTCCTGGCTCAGAGGACAGCGTAGTAGAGATGTAAAGAGGGAGTACGCTACAAGCAAGTGGTATTATATAACTAGCTGGCCAGATTAACGACAGGGGATGCACCCTTCCACTCAATACGAATCAGGTAAAATGGGCACTGCAGTTCCAATTTAATTAATTACTTATTTGGCTCTAACTAAGGACAGAATTTTTCACTTATCTCAGCCTGATTTTTGCCAGCCTATGCAAGTCTTTTCTCTATAAAGAAAAAACAAAACCAGAATCTCATTCTTGATTAGGCAAAAAGTATGTAAAAATTATTCTAGGCTTTTTCTTTTCCTTGGTTTTTTTCTTGATGAGGAAAAAATGTGGGGCCAAATAATAGTCACAGTTCAAGGGAATTCTGTAACTTGATATTAGTTCTGCATTTACGCAACAGTTATTTTCTGAAACCCATTTACTTTTGATTTTGTATACCATATTTTGTAGAATCCCTCACTATTCTTGTTAGGCAAGAAATCTTTTTTTTTTTTTTTTTACATTTTAGCGATTTAAAATTACATTTGCTCATGTGTATGTTTGCAATGACTGTATTCATTGTTTTCATTAATTATGATGTTGCTTTCCTTCAAAATTTAGTAATATAAATGCATAATAATAGATTGAAGAGTTAAACTCTGAGTTTATTGTACAAAAAACCAACCAACCAACCAACCTAAGCTAACAGCACAGACAGTTGAAGGAGTTACAATTTTAAGAAATAATCAAAAGTCTTGATGCATAGAGTAGGGTGTTTATACTGTATGATGATGTGTTTAACAAAAACAGCTCAGATTTTGGATCATGTCTATGTGATATTGGAAGAGTGCAGTAAAATGTATGGATCTGATGGATGATCATGATATTGGGAATGATTTTCATTTTATGATAGGCAAATAATCGACCAAATTTCAACAACTCAAATTGTCTTCACATTGACAGTTGAGAGTGGAAGAAGCAAGCAAAATGAATTGGAAACACATTTGTTACATTTCTTCTCCAAGCTCTGAAATGGTTATACTTTCCTGGAGAAATGGAGAGATGGTCACATCTCATTTGCTTTAAAGAGATGATAGAAGAGGTGTGACATAACTCCAGAAATACTATTCTGAGATGATTACATAGCTAGCAAGTACACCAAAAGAAATGCAGCTCAGTGATACCCTTCACTGTGTTTCTTCCTGTAGCTGCACCGTGGCTTCTCTAAGAGTTCAGCTGGAAGCATGGGGCTGGTTTCATTGTCAGTCAGTGTATTTTTGTGGAGGGTTGGTTTGGCTTGGAGTTTTGTTTATTTTATTTTGTGGGGTTTTTTGACTGGCTGTTTCTGATAATGAGGAAGAGAAAACAAGTATCTGTATGCCATGCCATTTCATTTATCATGAAAGATAAATGTATGCTTGGCTTTAACCTTTCATTGTCATATCTAAAGGTTTCATTCAGGAAGGTTGTTAGGCAGGGTGTAGAGAATGCCTGTGAAGAAGAGTATTTAAATGTGAATCTTTCCTTGATCTTTTGGTTCATATAGAAAACTGAACAGACAATCTTTTGCTTCCTACCTTGTGAGTCATTTATTTTATTACAAAAATGGATAGTCTCTATTGGAATAACAGTGGATATTCCAGCCTGAAAGTCTTTGGCATTGGGTTTCACACACCTGAATCGTATCAGAGGAAAGCAGAGGGGGAGAATTCAAGCAGGTGCTCCAGTTAAGCATTAATCCCTCCTGACTAAGAAGTGGGAGGGTGCTGGCTGGGCTCTTTAAAATACAAACCAACCAACAAATCCCCCACTTAGAGTGTTTAGGAGGAATGGGAAAGAAGGAAACCAAAACAAGCTGAAGGTGATTTTGTTTTAAAAAGAAAAAACTATATTTAGTGAGGAACTGAAAAAAAAAAAGATGAATCCTACAGGGGAGAAAGTCTTGCTTAACAAGAACTATATGTAGTCTAGTGTTTGTCTTCCTGGAAGATACTTCATCTGCTGGAGAGGTAAGATAAAGGTTTTTTTGAGACATTTTGGTACAGGCTGTTAAGAACGACTTTATTTTTCCTTGGCTTCTGTTTAGAAGCAGTGTTTGGAGTATCTCGGTTCCCTCAAATTGTAGGTTGGTGCTAGCTGCTTGTAAATGTAGAGCTAAAGCTGTTGAAGTGGTCATGTTCTAGGGAGATCTCTTCTTTCATTTTGGATAGGAAAATAATTCATAGACTAGCTGAAATGTTTGACCCAAGCTCTAAATAAAGGGTGCATGCTGAATAGTAGTGGGTTCCTGAGTCCTGTATACTTGCTACCCTTCCCTGCATTTTCAGTGTACAACAAACTGAGCATTTTGTTCACTTTGTTCAGAGAAAAAAAATCTTAAACAAATAGGCCCTATAATTATAATTCAGTTGTACTGTTTATTAACTGCAAAGCCCAGAGCTTGACTTTCAGAAGTCATCAACAATTGTGATAATACTGTATCTGTATCAGCTATACCTATGTGTGACTTGCACTGTTTTGCTTATTATTTTTATATGTAACTTGCATGTTATATATATACATAGCTTGTATGTTATAGCACTGGTGCAAAGGATCTTCTTTAGCATATATTTGATCTGTGGGAAGCAGGCTTGGTTGGGCTTTTAGGTTTTTGGATGTGGTTGGTTGTTGGGATTTTTTTTGGCCTTGTACAAACTTACAGGCATTAATAGTAGTCCAGGGAAGCCCTTGCTGTTGTCTTATTGCTGAAGAATATAACTCACTTTCCTCATCTGTAGTTTATTAGTGCAATGACTGTTTCTTATTTGCAAAGTTTTTAAGTACAATTCATATTATTCCTATACTGTGCTTAAATGGGAGCTGTAGTACAGACTTACACAGATAGTAGTTGCTCTGGACTGTTTTATTTTCTCAGAATATTAAACGACCAACATATTCGGTTGTACTGTTCTAGTGATCCAAAAGAAAGTTGAATACTGGACCTCAAAATTGATTGTCTTGGGCCAAGCTTTAAGAATAAGTATTTAAAAACCCCTACTGTGTCCCCATCATAGGACTCATTCCACCATCTCACTGTTTTCTCTAGTGCTGTCTTCCTTGCCAGCTGCAGCTGATCAGTGTTACCTCAGATTCTTGGACTAGCTGTGCTTGGTGTGCACCCTTTGAGCTCTACCAGAGTTCAGTGTTCTGCAGGACAAGTACAAGCATGTAGTATGTTGTGGTCTCTACTACGTGGTCCCAGGGGTGTGTATTTGCTCCCATTAAGTTGGTGTCTACATTAACAACTCAGTGTGCAAGTTCTCATGCATCAAGGAGAGACAGGAAGATGAGACATCCAACAAAACAGCAGTAAGAGTCAAAACTGTCTTGTCAAAAGAGCTTAACTTTATCAACTGATCAATCTATCAACAAGGCTATATTACTGTCAAATCTCAAGCCTTTATCCTAATCTGCCATTTTTACTATCCTATTTGAATAACTTTAATTTCAATAAAATTTAAATTTATTTTAAAACATTTATGCAGGTCCTTGCTAGAAACATTTACCTTCCTGAACACAACCTTTGTTTTTCCTTATTTTTCTCTGGATGAAGGTCAGTATCTTTGCATTTTACTCTCTGATTCCTATCCACAGCTGTTCCTGTTTGGCAAATGTAGGTTGATTTTCTTTTTAAGACTTTTGCCCTAGATCATGGGCTGGGTGCTAGAGAACTAGCATATTTCAAGCTACCTCCTGGCTGCGTGTTTCCCTAAGAATAGAAGTCCATCTCTTTGTCCTTGAGCATGAACTGAATGCCCCAAGCCTTAAATAACGTGTGCTGTAAGAAAATGCAAAGTGACTTGAATAAAAACAAAGTGAATATACCTTGCAAAAAATTGGAAACAGTCCACCCAAATGAGCAAATCCCAGTCTTAATTTATAGTATGTTTTAAAGTCTTTAAGCTATCTCATATTCTGTGGTTTATTTGTAAGGGGTTATATGAAGTTAATTCAGATGTAAACTTTCAAGAATTATGGAAGCTGCAAGCGCTTCCATTAGAAAGTTGCATCAATTTGCTTTGGGCAAATGAGGAACTCCAGACGGAGTTGCTTCTGTGTATCTCCTCGTTCCAATGCTTGAACTTGTCAAATTAGCTTGTTTTGTGCTATTTGCTGATTTCTCTTCCATTGCATGGTGTCCATTCTTGAAGATGCTCTTCAGTCCTTGCTAACACATCTCAGTGAGTTAACAGTTGGCAGAAGCTGTAAATTATCTCATGGGTAGAATAATGGTTTGTTTCAGATGAAGAAAACACAATTGTTTGCAGAATTTAGCGCAACAGCAAGAGATCCTGCAGAGGAGAATTATTAGTTAACTAATCTGTAGGCCCTGTGCATTGAGCCTTCAGGTGTCTAATCCAGTTTTTTTCACTTCTATATTTCATGTCCTGTATACATTCAGGAACTGATTTTTTTTTTAGTACAGAGCATAGCATCCTACTAGTATAAAGAAAAAAAATTCTTGTAAATATAAGCTGCCAAAGTTTCAGTGTCTTTACTAGAGTTTAGACTAGGTCAGTCTGCACTGGGTGTGGAAAAACAATACCTCAACACTGAAAACTGCTCTGTAGATGTATGTGTGTTAATATGCGTGTTTGTTGTCGAGGTCGTACAGCAGTTTAATGCCTTTTGGTTCTGCAGTCTCTAAGCTATGATTGGTGGTGGCCAAAGCATGCTGTGTTTCAATAAGCTTTGCTTGTAACCTGCTAAGTGATGGCTTCCCGTTTGTCTGTAGGATTATGGGATTCTGAAGACGATCATTTCTCAGAAACAGCTTTTACTCAGCAGAGCTGAGAAAAACACTTTGACTGAAACACTGCTTCCTAAAAGGGACAGAATTTTAGTTGAAATGCATAACAATGTTTTTGCACCAAGTCCTAATTGACAGGAGATCATAAAATTTGTCTGACTTATAAATATTTAGTAACAAAAAAAAAATGCTCTACATGTGAAAATTTTTCTTTCTCACTTTTAAATAATGGTTAGAAATTAAATGTTTGGGGATGGAGGAGTCAAACTTCACTTTGCAAGAAGCAGTGCTTTTCTACTTTACACCTGGAAACAAATATTAATTTCTTTTGGAACTTAGTGTAAATGGAAAAAATTAGCTGTAATTTGAAAAAGGAGCGAATCCTAATTTGGCCCAATAACCTCGGCAGCTCCAGCTTGGTATGAAGTCTTTCATTTCTATAGCACCTTAAATGTTTTCATTCTCTCTGACATTGCTTTATATTGATTTAAATAGTCTTTTTTTTCTCTCTACTATCAGTGGTTCAGAAGACAGCGAGCTGGAATTTAACTTACTGTTTCAAACAAAGCATCGAAACCAGCAGAGAAATCTTAATTGTTTATTTCAGGTGCTTATGCTAAGAGATCATAGCTTAGGATTTTTTTTTTTAGCTCTTAGCCTGCTTGAAAATTTTAGCAATTAAAAAACATGTGCTGAGAAAATGTCATCTAGTATAAAGCTTTGTCATGCCCTCTTTAATGCCCAGAATGCAACATTTCATTGAAAACTGCCTGGGAAACATTTTTAAAAGGGAAGGAGAGGCAGAGGACTTCTTTCTCTCTCTGGGAAAAAGAAAAAAAAAAAGTATTTGAAAGATGTTATATCACAGGCTTGAATCTGCAAAACGTGGAGGGAGAAACACCAAAGACTCTTAGCATTCCTCTTGGATTTAGCTGTAGTTCCTACTTCTTGTTCATGCTGTGATTACTTTCATGATCCCCTCTGCATAAAAAATGTTTGCTGCAGTGTTATTTCTTTTTCTCCTTTCTGGCTGATCATCTGGCTGCTGTTCTCATATTTCTGGCTTTATGGTCAAAAGTTTCTTCAACCAATGAAGCTGCTTTTGCTACATAACAGTGCAAACTTTACTAGAGGAGCACCTGCGCATCTCCTGTTAATGGTCTGGTTTTGTATATACCTTTGCTCTTTGCTAGTATTGCATGGAACTTCCACACGTGCTTTTTAAATCTAATTCAAAGAGAGAAGAAAGGGAAAAGTATAGTTTCACCCTTAGCACTATGAGAGGGAACTGTAATATGGGTGTCAGAAGCAAAACAATGTAAGGGGACAAGGACAACATTTACAAGAGGCATCTTCTCAAGTTCTGCCATAACTGTAAACAGACTAATGGTTGCATCAGTTTCCTCCTAAATAAAATTGGGTGATTTTTTTTTTTTCCTATGTTAACTCACTACTACAATGTTACTTATACTTAAGTGTTAGATAATGGAGGATGGTGGTTCAGAATATTGTTCTCTCTCCTTCTAGAGATTTTTAGGTTTTTTTCATTTCTAATTATTTCTTATTGTGCTCCAAAAACTTGCATCAAACACAGTTGAACTAAAATTAATGTTTATTTGATGACTTGCAAGGCATTACTCTTCACTAGGAGCTGGAGCATCCTCTATAGTTACAGTAACTACCCAAATGGGAACTCAGTGAATTAATATTCATGCAAAGTCAAGTTCTCACTACAGTATGAAATAAGCAACAAGATTATGGCTGTCATATAGTGGGAACTGATAACTTCATACAGCACACATTACTTTTAGAATACTTCAGTAAATCTTTGGTAACATTCTATATTTTGCCAAATATATTTGGCATTTCACTGCCTCTGACACACTCTGGTCTAGGCAGCAGCAGCTGGAAGAAAGTGGAGAGAGAGAAATTTGTGCTATAGATACTGTTGACCACAAAGGCATGAAGTTGAGCTACAAAACTGTGAAAATCATAGGATACTCTTGTAGCACTAAGGTATTTTAAGAATTGATTTGAAATTTAGAATTGACTGAGAAAAATATTTCTATAGTTGGACATTCTGAATTAAAAGGTAGAAGAATTGCAGCTAGAACCATCCTAGCATAGGATCAAGACTGTGCAAAACCACTTTAGCTCTCCTACAGTCATATGGAATGTAGTTATGTGATGTATCCTTTTGCTTGTGTAGTATCACTCTCACTAAATTATCCTCTGTAAAATAATATATAGATCCAATTGTTGGAAAAGAATATGGTATTTGCTTCTAATAGTATTGTTTCAAAAGATCCGTCTGTCAGACAAATGGTTCACTTGATGCTTTCTACTAAGAACTTGAATGGCAAGATACTATGGCTCCGGGCTTAATATCTGTTACCTAGGATATAGGAGACACTTGCATGCTGTATTTAGCTTTAGTTAACTTACTGATCCAGCAGGTTTTTGTAGTGGCATGCTACCTGAGTTTGTTTTAATATTAAAGTGATAAATATTTTCCCTTAAGATATATTTGCATTTTATAGCATGTGTACTTGTGTCAACAAAATCAATTTTTTGTGGTCGACTTGTTTTTTTCTTCCAAACAAGAAGATACTTTCATGGATATCTGAATAACAGTTTAAATAAAATGAAACATGTTTAGCTTACTATGTGGCTTTATTCACCATGACAACCAATACATTTCTATTCTATTGCACCAGACCTTTTTTAACCTCTCTTCATCATAGTATTGTTCCAAAATGAATTTGTGTTTATATATATACACACACTTCTATTTTTTTTTTTTTAAATAATATCTAGGAACAAAGCACACTTTCCTTTTTATGAGTAGGCAACCAGAAATGTGAACCCAAACTAGGACACATTTATGGCAAGCTTTACAGGATGCTTGTCTGGTGAAATGGAAGGTCATTAAAATTCAAGGAAGGTTAGAGAAATTTACCAGTTAATCTGTAGAGATCTGAAAATTAGATTGTCAAATTCAACACCCATTGTGAGGCTTGGCACTTAAATAACTTCAGTGGCTCCTGTCAGGAATTAAAGAAAAGCTAGTTCTTTAAGGATGAGTGCTTTATTGCTCAGTGCAAATGCAATGAGACTTGCAGCACAACGTTGCATGCCAATGTGATATTTTCTGGGTTACAGTGGCACAGATTCCAGTTATGTACCAGTAAGACACCACCATGTAAGCCATTGTGTGAACTATGTAGTCTACAGATAATCCCTGCTGAAAATATTGTAATGGCAATAAGAAAGTTATGGAACTAATTTTAAAAAAAGTGTAAAGGTGTGAACGTGAAACGATATTTTGGAATAAGTTCTGACCTTCTTAATCTGAGCTACTTCAGTTAAAATGTGCACTGATGGCAGCAGTGTATTAATAGATGACAATTGAAGGCTGAAGCTGCTTGAGGGAAAATGTGCAGGCAAAATAAAATGTTATAATCTAGATCAGAAATATGCTGCTGCACCATTTGATTTGTTGAGGTTTTTTTATCTATGTATGGGATTGCTCAAAAGGTAAGGTAAGTCACTGTCATAGTAGTTAGTTGTTTTATATATTATATGCATGTGTTTTCTTGTGTCTCATTTTAAAACCAGTAACTAATTCTATAATTAAGTAATTGCTTGAATTTTTGCTGTATAAATGCTCCCAAAAGGATTATTTTCATGAAGCTTCCTTGAGAAACCTAGTACTTGTCAAAGGCACTGGAGTACTTATTCTGCACAATAGTAGTGGTGTTGAATAGTCCAAGTGAGGTTTTGGAAGAACTAATTCTTAACTATTTCTTTAGTAAAGTTAATGTCCCCTCCCCTGACTCCATCTGAAACAACAGGCTTTGGTTCTGATTTTTTTTTTTCCTCCCTACAGAAGCCAGTCTCTTCTCACTGCATATAATCTAAGGACACCAGATAACTGAGGTTAACCTATGTAAATAACTTTCTATCCTAACGTTTCAGCGAGTTAGTAAATGGTGTCCTTATGCATCATTGTGACTTCCCATATGGAAAACACATATTGAGCTGAACATTGGCCCCTAAAGAGAATTTCAGAATTATTTTTTAAAGTAATTTTTCTCTCTGTTACTTGGAAAAAATAAAATCTTTTTCTCTATAAAAGTGGTATGAAAAATGAATTCCAGCTAACCATTAAACTAATTTAATTAGCAATTAATAGGCAATTGACTTGAAGGAAAAATACTAGGATGTTTTTTCTAAGGCCCAATTAACAATGTCTTCAAAACATATATGAAATCACCTAACAATGTTATTTTTGAAATCAAATCAATCTGTTACAGATACTTAGGACTTCTTATGAGATATAGCTTTAAGTATTTTGGTTAACTCTGCACAGGGTAGACATTGATTATCAATGTATGTTTTCAGTGTTACATGATTAATCTTTATTGGTAAATTTCAGTCAAGAAAAAGGCAGATCATTCAGAAGGATGACTAGGTCTGGTTGCTGTCTTTGAGGTTTTTTCAGAGGTTGCCATATAGGTCAGCTGCCCAGGGATATTTGTAGGTCATCCTCATTCTTTACAAGAAAATCAGCAGCCTTCTCTTCACACATCCAAATTTTGCACAACAAAATTACTCTCCTCTCAATCTTTTGTCTGATAATCTCCTGTTTGTCTGTTTCTGTATTTTGACCACATAACCTATTAATAGAAAAAGTATGCATTTTTCTTCCTGAAAAAAAGCAGGATAGTTCGTTATACAACTGACCATATTGCACAGGGGCAAGCAATTAGGGAAGAAAACAGTCAATAGGTGACTTCTGTGATAAATCACAATCATCCAGCTTGTCTTCTGACCAGAAGTAACACAAAGAATTGATACTAAGTTCATCCTGATCAAACCTAAAAGCAAAGCTGCTTTAACTCAAAATTGGAAACTGTTGATACATCCTCTGCTGTTTCTGAAAATCCAGATGATCAAAACAGAGAGAATTTGTTAATAATTCATTGAATTGTGTATGGATACTTATGTGTGCAAGTGTAAAATATGAGATCGGTGGTAAAATGTTCCAGAAAAATGCTGTCAGATCTTGATTATTCATACTAGAGTTAGTGAAGTCATAAGATGATTCAGTATTATGAAATACATTGCCATGTAGTCACCACATGATTAGTGTAAAATTACTCTATTGGAATCAGTCAATACCTCCACAGGATCCCATGTTAATCTGTTATCCTCTGGTAGCTGTGCAATTAACTTGTCTTGCCAATGCACTGAGCAGGTTAAAACAGTAAATTCAACAGTGTAAGTTCATAATGCACCAATTTGACATCTACAGTTGCCTCTTTCAATTTGCTAAATACCTGCAACATATCTGAGTTTGTGGGACCTTAAGTGGATTATTTTGATTATTTGTTTCTGTCAGAATGATTGTTTAAATAATTCTTGAATTAAAGCTTTAATTTTTCTAAGCCAAAACTGTTTTCACTTTCATAATGGTGCCGTTTTCTTCCTGATGTGGGTAGAAGTGTAGAATTTTATGTCTTTATTTTCAAGCAGCACAGGTTTTGGAAAATTGAAAAAAAAATTGTTTTGTGAACTTCATTTTTCTCTGATCTCCAGAAAGCTTACAAAACTGGCTATCCTGGTTTTTAGGAGATCTGTCCAGGCTTTCTACCTGGGGACTGTGTAATGTACTGTTTACTATGTCATGATAGAAGACTGGATGCCTCCCATGGTAAGGGGGTGTCCATCTATGTCAGAAACTAGTCTGCCAAATGAAAAGTTTAAATCTTTCAGATCATAGTTAGGGACAGAGTGCCTAAGACCTCCAGTGTTCTCTCGGGGGAAGCAGGAGTGATGTTTTTCCTTTTCTCTCTTATTTATCTATTTATTATTTGTGGGGGTGTGTGTGTTCTAGAAGTGGATCTTTTATTTGACACAGGTGGGCAATTAACTCAATTGCAAATGAGTGTAGAATTCTTTCAGGCAATGAAATATTGATCTGGGTTTATCCTATCTTTGAAACAGGAAAGCTGTTGAGTTCACATCTTCAACTATTTAATGGAAGGATATGGAGGAAGAAAAAAAAAAGAGGATCTTGGGGGGATTTTTTGTCCTTTCACGCTTCCAAAAAGAGGCAGTGGGCACAAGTTGCAACATGTGAAATTGTGGTTTAATGTTAGGGAGAAAATAATTCCTTGTGATAGCAGACAGACGCTGTAAGAAGTTGGCAAGAGATACAAAGGAATCTTCATCCTTAAGATATTCAGAACTTTACTGGATGTGACTGGATATGAGAGCAACTTGATGTACAGGGGCCCTGCTATGAACAGGAGGTTGGACCGGAAAATGTCTAGATGCCCTTTCCAAATTTGACTGTTGAATTATTACTGGCCTTGAGATCGTGTGTGTTGGGGAAACATCTGTGACTGTAAGGTGGTCGATCACAGATCCTGTGAGTGCTTGCTTCCTGAGTACCGTAAGTCAAACAACTGGGAACAAGATACTTTTCTATTGGAGCCTGCTTGTACTTTAGTCAAAGTTAGTATGATTTTGATAAGAGATTCACCTGAGGATAAAGACTTACGTAATATGATTTTTAATTCACTGGAGTTGAACAGTCTTAAAATTTCTTGATATTTAGTTCCTGTTGCTTCTCTTGGGAAGTAACATATTTTCCTGTCAGTAAGCTTCTCTCTATATATAGCCTGCATTTTCTTTGTCATAATCTAATGCTGGTGTTTCTAGTTATGCATTGTGTACCACACTAAGTAATCCATTCCCACTTGGAAGTTAATAGCCTAAAGATATGTTATGCTTGATATATTATTCATTCTTAGTCATCACTTACCCAAACAAGTTGCTTGTGGGTTGGGGTTTTTTTTGAGAGGATTAAAGAATGTTAAAAGAAATAACCCAATGTTTTTGTTTTTTCCATCTTGCTTTATTTTCTTTTTCCTCCAAACCCCCTCTAGTTTTTCCATGTTTTTTCTTATCATATACTGCCCAAAATTAATTGAAATGTCTTCTACAGTTATTTAAGAGAATACACTTTGATTTGTGATAGGCAGTTTGAAATAATCTTTTTGCTTTTTTGGAGGTTTATTACACTGCAAACAGTTGCCAGATTTGCTGTCTGCCTGTGTTGGGTTTGCGTGGCAGGGTTTTGGTAGCGGGGGGGCTACAGGGGTGGCTTCTGTGAGAAGCTGCTAGAAGCTCCCCCTGTGTCTGACAGAGCCAATGCCAGCCGGCTCCAAGACGGGCCCGCCGCTGGCCAAGGCCAAGCCAATCAGCGCCTCTGTGATAACATATTTAAGAAGTAGAAAAACACTTAGAGGGGGAGAGCTTTTGGCAGCCGGAGAGAGGAGCGAGAAGATGTAAGAAACTCTGCAGACACCAAGGTCAGTGCAGATGGAGGGGGAGGAGGAGCTCCAGGCGCCGGAGCAGAGATCCCCCTGCAGCCCGTGGTGAAGGCCATGGTGAAGCAGGCTGTCCCCCTGCAGCCCATGGAGGAAGGATGAGGGGGTGTAGCGATTCCACCTGCAGCCCGTGGAGGACCCCACGCCGGAGCAGGTGGAGGCACCTGAAGGAGGCTGCGGCCCGTGGGAAGCCCACGCTGGAGCAAGTTCCAGGCCGGACCGGTGGACCCGTGAAGAGGGGAGCCCACGCCAGGGCAGGTTTGCTGGCAGGACTTGTGACCCCGTGGGGACCCCACGCTGGAGCAGTTTGCTCCTGAAGGTCTGCACCCCGTGAGAGGGACTCCATGCTGGAGCAGGGGAACGATGAGAGGAGTCCTCCCCCTGAGGATGAAGAAGCGGCAGAAACACCGTGAGATGAACTGACCGTAACCCCCACTCCCCGTCCCCCTGTGCCGCTGAGGGGGGGAAGGTTGAAGCCGGGAGTGAAGTTGAGCCCGGGAAGATGGGAGGGGTGGGGGGAGGTGTTTTAAGAGTTGATTTTATTTTCTCATTCCTCTACTCTGTTTTGCCTAGTAATAAATTAGATGAATTCCCTCTCTAAGTTTGGTCTGTTTTGCTCGTGACGATAATTAGTGAGTGATCTCTCCCTGTCCTTATCTCGACCTACAAGCATTTGGTTATGCCTTTTCTCCCCTGTTTGGTGAATGAGGGGAGTGAGAGAGCGGCTCTGGTGGACACCTGGCCCCCAGCCAGGGTCAACCCACCACAGTCTTTTTGGCGCCCAACGTGGGGCACGAGAAAATCGAGATAAGGACAGTAATTGGAAGAGGTAACGAGCAAAACATTGACTGAACTTAGCTTGAGAGTGAAATAGTGGTGAAGGGACGAGAGGTGGATTCTGTGTGTATTGTCTACTCTTGTTTAGTGTTGTGATAGTGTTGCTTTGATTCTGGTGGGGGGAATTCTTTTTCTTTTTCCTTGTTGATGTGATTAGTGTGTGTGTAGTTTTTCTGTTGAATATGTTTTAATAATTCTTAAATATGTGATTCACAGAGGCGAGGGGTGGAATGTGTTGGGTTTGCGTGGCAGGGTTTTGGTAGCGGGGGGGCTACAGGGGTGGCTTCTGTGAGAAGCTGCTAGAAGCTCCCCCTGTGTCTGACAGAGCCAATGCCAGCCGGCTCCAAGACGGGCCCGCCGCTGGCCAAGGCCAAGCCAATCAGCGCCTCTGTGATAACATATTTAAGAATTAGAAAAACACTTAGAGGGGGAGAGCTTTTGGCAGCCGGAGAGAGGAGCGAGAAGATGTAAGAAACTCTGCAGACACCAAGGTCAGTGCAGATGGAGGGGGAGGAGGAGCTCCAGGCGCCGGAGCAGAGATCCCCCTGCAGCCCGTGGTGAAGGCCATGGTGAAGCAGGCTGTCCCCCTGCAGCCCATGGAGGAAGGATGAGGGGGTGTAGCGATTCCACCTGCAGCCCGTGGAGGACCCCACGCCGGAGCAGGTGGAGGCACCTGAAGGAGGCTGCGGCCCGTGGGAAGCCCACGCTGGAGCAAGTTCCAGGCCGGACCGGTGGACCCGTGAAGAGGGGAGCCCACGCCAGGGCAGGTTTGCTGGCAGGACTTGTGACCCCGTGGGGACCCCACGCTGGAGCAGTTTGCTCCTGAAGGTCTGCACCCCGTGAGAGGGACTCCATGCTGGAGCAGGGGAACGATGAGAGGAGTCCTCCCCCTGAGGATGAAGAAGCGGCAGAAACACCGTGAGATGAACTGACCGTAACCCCCACTCCCCGTCCCCCTGTGCCGCTGAGGGGGGGAAGGTTGAAGCCGGGAGTGAAGTTGAGCCCGGGAAGATGGGAGGGGTGGGGGGAGGTGTTTTAAGAGTTGATTTTATTTTCTCATTCCTCTACTCTGTTTTGCCTAGTAATAAATTAGATGAATTCCCTCTCTAAGTTTGGTCTGTTTTGCTCGTGACGATAATTAGTGAGTGATCTCTCCCTGTCCTTATCTCGACCTACAAGCATTTGGTTATGCCTTTTCTCCCCTGTTTGGTGAATGAGGGGAGTGAGAGAGCGGCTCTGGTGGACACCTGGCCCCCAGCCAGGGTCAACCCACCACACTGCCTTTTCCTATAGACTTTCATCTCGCAGTATGACTGCTTTTGCTGAATATAAACACTGAAAATTATTTCCCTCTCAGGGATATTAACTTACATTTTCCCATGGTGACTCTCACTTTTATATGTTTCTTTTTGAGAGGCCTCATTGGAGCTCCATACTGAGGTATACAAGCCAGATGGTTTTTGAATGCTCAAAATGTTTATCCTTCTTTAAGAATACCTGAAGTTTGGAGAGAAAGCTGAGTTTTTTAATTTTGACTTTACCTGCAGAAAACTGAAAATCTGATTGAATGATATGAAAGTTAGTGCAGTGTTTTGGTTTGGATTTTTTACAGATTATCTAAAAGGTTTTCTCTTCTTAAAATTAGACACCTTCCCCACCACCACCCCCCTCCCCCCCAGATACAACAATTTCTGTTTTAATCAATAAAGTTTGTTTAATGATGACAAATATCAAGGATGGCTAGTTTACTCTGTAACACTTTTTTTTCAGAATCTTTACATGAGAGCTGCAAAGACAACACTGGTAAACAAAACAAAAGATATAAAGAGCAGAAGTATATTTGGCTTTAAACCAATGAGAATCCTTTACACTGTATAAGAAAACAATAATGATTCTAAAAGCATCTGAAGAGATTCAGACCTTAACTCTGAAAGGCAGTGGCTCTTCTTGGCAAAGCGCTGATTTCTTGCATTTGCTATTTTGTACTTTACAGCTATTTCCCTTTTCCATGTGTTTCAGCAATTTTATTCTCACTGATGTTAGGAAGAATTAGATTAGTCTGGGTATTCAAAACCCATTTTGTGTTAGCAGTCTGCATAAAACAATCTGAAACTACTCAAAGGATTATTGTGTATCAGATATGAACCATTAAGTATATTACAACAACCAGTAAAAATGAATCTTTAAATCTACACCTCTCTGAACTGTGTGCTTAAAGTTAGGCAGTCACCTTGGTTCTTTTATGGCCTTTTCCCAGGACTTTCTTTGCTCATTGTTCATCACTATATGCACTAAATAAGAGAGAATTTGAATGATCTCCAATCAATAAGCAGTATTATTTTGAGTTTATCGAAAGTCACAGTTCTTCAGCTAATGAGGTGCAACTTTAGGAAGTATCGAAAGTTTGTAGTTGTTGGGAGCAATTATTCTAGAACTGGACCTCTGGAGGAGATGATGACTGTGAAAGGCTTATGTTTATATAATAATCTAACAGTCAAATGATCGGATTTCTTCTGCCAACAGAACAATAAGATAACAATCTTATCAGAGCCTATCAGATTATCTTGAATGCCGAGCCTGATAACAGTAATTACTTGTGATCCAAAAATCATTGGAGGGCCATACTGCATAATAATGGGCTTTTTCTTGGTCTTTCTCTCTAAACCTATAAATAGGTTTGTGCATTTTAGAACATGAGGAAGTTTTTTCAACATTCTAGAAAATCCTGTGTGTTGGTTTTGCTATCTCCTATTCAGCATATGAATAAGAGTTTCTTTTTTTCATACAATCTCACTGCAAACACATGTTATTTTGATTGAACTAAGTCAAAACCTTTGAATTCTTGAAAAGAAAAAATGGTGTGTTAGGAAAGAAAACTGCTCAGTTCTTTAAAATTTCTTTGTACATGTGTTTTCTACTCCTCAGAATTAATTAATCCTACTTCTGGATTTGAATAACTTACTGCTATACTAACTTAAATGAAAAAAAAGAAGTGGATTCTTCCATGAAAAGAGTTGTAACTTAAATCAGCATAGTGTTACAAGTTTTAGTTAATTCTTATAAGTAATGTTAATCTGTAAACATTTATCTAATCCAGAATTTCATTTTTCATTGTGAATTTCCTTGTGCAGTAAGTCACATCAATGCAAACAGGTGTAAACTGCTTTCATGTTTATTCAGTGTTGCACAAAAGAAGGGAGTGAAAGGCAGTGGAAAGAAAGACTGTCATACCTGTGGGAAGGATAAATAGGAGAAAGATTATTCATCATTCCTCCCATTAATTTCATTGAGTATCATTTAGCAGGCAGAATCCTAAAACAATGTGTTTTGGTTTTGTAATGCAATTCATGATTCCATTGTAGAACCCATTGCAAATCATAGTCTGTCAGAAAAAATAGAAAAGTTCAAGAGAGCTTAGGCAAACACATGTAAGTTCTCTCATGGCTATAAAATCATGATCCAAATGCATCTTCTGTCTCAGGAATTGCTGCATAATCAATGCACACAGAGAGAATATACCGGAGACAAATCACTCCTTTATTGCCTCAGTATTTATTCTCTTTACCATCTGTTATTGATTTAGGTGGACCCTAGATCTCTCTTTTTCTGGCAGTTGTTGTGTTCCTAACAATGTAAGTACAAATTCATCTAGCTACATTGTTGTGATTAAATCATATTAATCCATAAATTCAAAAAAACTAAGAATGAGAGAGCTGAGCTATTGAATTGTATGCAACCTGTTGTTAAAAAGTGTCAAAGATGACTAATAATGGCTAGCATGTTACATAATCTATGTGAGACTTTACAGGTATCTAGGGAACTAGAATTTATGAAGTCTGGTGTCCATATTGGCCAAATAGCTAGAATTAGTGGACATAGAGATGAGTACGAAAGAAGGGGAGAGTCAGCAAAACTTAAAGTGAAGTTTATAACTCAAAAAAAAAAATCTATTTACATTCTGTGAGCTCTCAGCAAGGAAGTGGACTTGTAAGGTCCACTTGAGGTAGTTTGTTTCGAGTGCTAAAGTATATTCTACAAGATCCCTCACCAAAGCTGTCATAAGATCCGAGAAGTCAAGTGGACAAAGGATGGGATAAAGCAGCAGCACAGGGTAAAAACTAATGACCAGTTTTCATTGAGGAGAAAGGTCTCAGCAGAGTGCTGTTGTGATCTGTGTTAAAGAGTATGCCTGAGAAAAGAATATGAGAGGAGAAAAAAAATTGATGGTGAAACAGAGAAAGAAGAAACACTTCCTATAAGAGTAGGAGTCCTCAAATAAAGTAATAGATAGTAGATTCAGAACAAAATTAGATGCTACTTCAAGTAATGGGTTAGTTAAACTGTAGAAATCTCTGTTACACCAAGCTATTAGCCAGTGTTGTGCAGAAGAGCACCAGTGGACCTTTGGCCTACTAGCAAGGTTCCTTTTAGAGAGTAACAGTGTACATATGTAGGGTGGGGGAAAATACTGATGATCCATTGTCCTCATTTTAAAAGGCAGAAGCATCCCTTTAAACCTCTGAATGCAAGGAGTTTTTATGTGCCATCATAACCTTTCAAAACCTATGCTATGAATCAGATCTATTTTTGGCACTGTAAGGATATCAAAACAGTTTCTATTTGGAAATGATCTTCATTATCTTTCATGGGTAATTCTTGATAATTTGTATTTTTTTTTTTCCATTCTTGTGGACTCTAATGTTCTTTTAAGTCAATGCTTTTTCTCTGTCCTTTAGGTTATCTGAGACTTGGATCTTCTAAAACTCTTCTTTTACAAAAGTTTAATTTCTTTTGCTATGGATGCAAAGATTGTCTTTACATCATCACATAAAATTGCCAGTCCCCTCTTCATTAAGAGGGAAGACCAGGTTCCTTTTTGGGATAGGTTTGCTTCAAGTGTATATGGTCTCAAGTTTAGCAATAATGTATTAAGTCTTTCTGTTGTACCCAATTGTAACTTAACTATGGAAAAACCCAAAGACAGATGTCATGTATAGTCATAAATAGGTTTTATGCTAAATTGCAGCTTCTATCTGATTTCAGAACCGTATCATACTGCAGCTTCTGTACATTAAGTTCACTGTGGTACATTTGTCACCCTTCCTATTTATTTGCTGTTTCGTATACTGTTTACCATAAGGATACAGGTGGGACAGCAGAATATATATTAAAAAATAGGCAGACTTTGCTAACTAATGGGAAACTGCTGTGTGCTTAAATTTTTAACTACCCCCTGCTCAAACAGAGGTTAATTTTCAGAGTATGTATTCAATACCATGCTTGATTGTGTAGAGCACTATTCTAAGAAGGCTTTTTCTTAAGACTCAATCGAAGATGCATTTCAGCTCCTTAGTGGACAGATTTGCCTGGGTTTTTTTCCCTTGCAGAATATATTCTTTCTGTATTGAATCCCACAAATCCATTTTTAACTAAGGAATCTGAGGCTATTCAAAGGAAAGCTGTTAAGCTTGTTACAAATACATAGGCTAACTCAAACTAATTATTCAAATCCAGCTGTGCTACAACCACTTCTTTAGTTCCTGAGGTTATACAGTAACCTGAGAAGTACAATTAAAATATCTTTTCAAATAATTGATATTGCTCAAAACCCATATATTTTCATATGTTGCATTATTATAGCTCAGGCCTTAGAAGAATTGGATCTGTAAATGTCTTGCTAGTTGTTTTTTAAAGATTCTTTATTTCATTGGACTAGTATTGAGCAGAAAAATATATTGCTTGACATAGCTAATTATTCTAATTATGTTCACCTTTGGAACCTGCTAAATAATTATTTTTTTGTCTCCTGATTCTAAGTAATCCATTACATTAATTGCTTAAAATATTTTGTTTCAATCTGGCTAACTGCTTGCTACAGTAATCACAACAAAATATTTCGGATTTGGTTGGTTGTTTTTCAAACCTTGCCCTATTTGCTTGAAGAGAAGGGAGACCTGTTTCTCCTCTAGTATAATAGAAGCTATATATAAAGCAAAAGTATATCTAAAAACCATCGTGGTCTTAAGTACACAAAAAGTTACATACCTAAAAGATTTAGATGCGCTCTTTCCCAGCTGTAAAACATTCAGGTGATTTATGCAAGTTGCCATATCCTTTAGCTCTTGGTGCTGTTTTACTGTGATGGAAACAGAGTGCAACGATGTAATGCTACTGAAAGTGCGCTCACTGTATCAGACCATCCTAAAACCAGTCTAGTTTTCGTGCTTCCAACCTGTTTAACTCCATTCTTTTGCTGTGGGTGCAAAATGAGAAGACTTAGCAAATGGCATTGACCTGCATTTATCATATAATGCTTTGAAGTAAAACAGCCACTGAAAATTGGCAGTGGCTACTACGTTAAAATGTTTGGCTGTACTGTAAAATATTAACTCAATGGTTTCAGAAGAACAGTATAATGAAATGCAGAATATGAGGTTCAAGGAGAGTAAATTACACCTGGAAATTATTAATATAGCAGATAAAATGTCATTAGGGTTTTAAACTTTGAGATAATTGTGCATAAGAAAGTCATTTGTTCTCTACAGAAACTTTTTACGTTGATGTCTCTACAGAATTGTCATAAACACGCAGGATGTGAATCAAGAAGGTAGAACTATTTGTACTTTGTTGATAAAATAAGCTTTTGGTATAAAAACAGTGCAAGCTGTCAAGTGGCAAATGCTGCCATTTGTCTCCTTAGCACCTGGCTAATGATCCATGACAGAAATATCAGAGCTGAGTGATAACTGTACAGCGATATAATCTGGTGTCATGGCACGGGCTTTACACCAAGGGCTTCAGTGATGTGTTTGAGCCACTTTGCTGTTGAAGACTTACACTGAAAGGGCTTTCCTGTCTAAATAAATTAGTCTGGGTGACAGAAACAATTTACAAAGCTCTAAATGTGTTGCTTGGCCTATTATTTGGAAGATCTAACTTCAATGTTATGTGGAATATTCAACATAAATAAAATTCTGAAAGGTATCATTAGGACGGTGACTGATTAAACCTGCCTATAAAGCAAAGGGCTGGTTTTTTAATAGACTGGTTTTTTTCTCCACACTGTTCTGTCAGACAATGAGATAACCAGATAAGACTCATCATGATTTCAAGATATGTCTGATACCATGTTTGCTACCCTTCCTGTCTAAGTTCTTGTTGCCTCTCAGAAGCCAATAAGGATTGTATTTAACAGCTCATTTTAGAAGAGCTGAAGGAAGTTTTTATCCTATCTTGATGAAGAGACTAACTTCTGTGAGGGTTTACCACTTCACAAGTAGAGAGTTATGGTTCTAGATAAACTGTTCTTCAGATTGGCTGTTTAATTAAATACTGTGTGGACTATTAGGCACTTCTAAGAGGTTTGTCTGACAAATATGGTAGAGGATGCAAAAAACATCTTGTACTACCTAAACTTTTAGGTTAAAATTCAGCTAAAGTTCGTACCCTGGATCTTTAAAAACTAGCATGTCTTAGCCCAGTAGTAGTGTCACTACACTTTGTGAATTGATTCTGGTGCCTAGATGTTACTCTGTTTATGAACTCTGCATATCTGTCTTGATAGCATCTGCTTAAACTTGCAATCACAATACAGGAGGAGTTTCTACTGACTAGATTGCCCTTGGAATATTTCTTCTATATATTAAGGCAATTATCCAATATGTTTTTTTCTGAAGTTCTATCACTTATTTTCTCCATGATATGTTTATAATGATCCTTTTGTAGCCTTAGCCAGACTGATTGTTAGAAGCTATAAATTCTCTGAAACCAATGGAGTTGTGTCTAGTTACAATGGTGAATAAAATAGAATATCTATGCACCAAATTAAAAAGCAATAGATTTTCATCTTCCTCAACCTACTAACAAATCTGCTGTGATATAATAAGAAACATCTGTTGGCTTTGTTTGTGGGTTTTTTTCCTTTATTTGGTCGAAATGATGGTAGTTGTCACTCTGTTCCAGCAGCTCAAGTATTCATTAGACCTTGCCATGATCTGATGTGGTTTACTAAGCTAGCAAAACAAATTAGAGACTTTTCCTCTGGGTTAATGAGCTGAATCAGCTCTGAAAGGCATTATGGCTATGCCAATGTGAGGTAGAACTGCATAGCTGGGAGCAGACATGGTCAAAAGGGTCAGGGAGACTAAAGCTTCCCCATATAGATGTTAGGGACCTGTCAGATCTGGTCAGTCTCATATAACTTGTCCCATACAGAAGGGTGACCAGGATCTGATGATTCCGGTTACAGAGAAGAAAAGAGTGTCCATATGTAATGGTTGTGGGTTTTGCTCCGTAGACCTGTGGGGGAAAACTCAAATATCCTGTGTAGTTAGTCAAGGACAACAAACTGAAGTAAAAATCCTCTAGGCAGTACTAAACTGTTCCTGGAGAGTGACTATCTTCTCCTTTTAACTAAGGCATTAAGAGTTAATTACAGAAGGATACATTTAAGCAGCCAGTATTATACACAGTCTTTGCTAATTACCATGTTTTTATATAGTAAATAATAGGAGGAGTGCAGTGATAACATGATTAAAAGAATATCTACAAAAATAACATCTAAATTGGAGTCTTCTAATGCTTAGAGATTATGTGATCTGATCACTTTTTGAAGGGGAAAAACAAAAATGAAGGGAATTGGTATAGAATTACTATAGCATAAGACATCACTTCTTAGCCTTTAAAGAACTTAGGAATTAGTGGGAGAAAGTTCTCTTGACACGAAACAATCTGTTTGAACAGAATTTATGAAAGTTTTGGATTAGATTTACTGTGATTTCTCATTTCTGCCTTTGGCAGTTTGTCATTTCTACTAGTTAACTTCATTTTTCCATTTGTGTATGTATAAGGTGGATTTTTCCTTGTTCCTGTGATTGTTTGCTTTTTTTATTATTATTTGATATATATGGAAACACCAAGAATTAAAAAAGATTAATCCCTTTCTTCTTGCCTCATGGAAATGGGTGTTTCCAGGCAATACGCTGTAGCATTTAAGATTTGGGTTGGGGGTGGGAAATGAGGTGTTGGCAGACTCTGTGTGTTTGACTTTCTAAGCATGGACTAGGGCTTGTATGTACAGAACCCTTTTCTTATTCAAGGTTGAACCATAAACAACAGTTGAAACAGAATTTTGTGTAACTCTTGGCACATAATTAAATTGCCAGTGTCAAACTGAAAAGGACACTTATTAATTATAGTTGTTAAACTTCCTGCTTCCCTGTTTAGAAGTTAAATGTTTTGCTGTTCTTAATCCTTCCTGTCAACCAGGACAGCAACATTGCAGAAATAATGTCACTGTGTTCAGATGCCATCCTGGTATTTATCCCTCGTGAATACTGTATGACTTTGGTGGAATAGCCTCTAAAGGGTTCTGTATATGAATATTCCCGTTGATGAAATTCTTTTTTGAAAAGAGGAAGGGGGAAAACCTCAAGCCCCACCCAGATTTACACCTGTTTCTTTCTAGAACTTCAATACATAAAGAGTATTTAACAGAAGAATGTGAAGCAGGCCTTTAATGATAATTCTGTGACAATCCAGCATCTCATCAGAGAGAGTACTTCAAAGTTGCGTGCTCTTGAAGACAGTACTAGCAAGGGGCATGTTTAAATATGCCAAGCAGACAAGATTGACCCTTTCAGCCACAATGATTACCTGTTCTCCTGCGATAATGCTGACAAGTGATTGGATAACAGTGGCCAGAACAGAGAATCAATTCTATACTAATGAGCATGAAAGGCTATTGGGGAAGCAAACAGCACACAACTGGTTAGGTTAAAGACAATATTAATGGTGAAAGGAAAGAGTGCTTCTAATTTTTTACTTAAGTGTTCTTGTCCTGTTATGTCCACTTTTGCTCTTGAAAAGTTATGGACTCGGAGTTATTCATTAATTACCTTTCTGTCTATGTGTATCTTGATTGAGCTCCTGCAGTCTCTGTGTATAATCTTTTATTGTGTGGACCAGTATGTGTGTACCCGAGATATTACCGTTAAGTTAGTTCATAAGTTTTTAGCTTCGTTGAGAAACATCCCTTCCACTAATGAGGATAGATGAAGTCTCTGTGACCAACTTCATTTGAGTATTTTGGCCGTCCGCTCTTATTTAGCCAGTGTAAAGGGGATTTAGACCCTGCAGAATGACATTCAGAAGGTGTGTGATAATTGAGGTTTTTACTTGCTTCCATTGCAAAATACTTCAGAGTGCATTAATGCTACATGCTTTTGTGATCCCATTTCTTACACTTAATACCTGTAGTAGCATTTTCAGAAGCTATATTACTATGTCATGACTGCTCAGAGATACAAAGTGAGCGTAGGACCCTTTGGGTAAACACAGCAGGCTGTAGGTTGGACACATTGCAGGAGTAGAGAATGAGGCTTTCCACAAGGCATTGTGTTTCTTGATGTTTTCTGATGTTGTTTGCAGGTCTCTGGTAGAAGATGGGAGATTAGAAAGTAAGAGGAATGCAGTGCGTTATAATACTTTTTGTTTCACTTGTTGTGCCAATCCCCACCCCAAACTTGGCCTGCTTATTTTTGTTTGGCAGTGATCAGTTTCCAAAAATAATCATAGCACCTGCCTTGGAACTGTTGGCAGTGCATGCTCTCAGCTCACCTGGCTGAGTGACTCATGGTTTCTGTGTAAGGTGAGAAATAACCGTGTTCTCACTAATCATTAATTAGATCTTCTTTTATCTGTGATAAACACTTATGCTGACTAAAGGGGCAATGACTTGATTTAAGATCTAGAAACACAGCTTTTCAACTAGTCTCTCCTGGATGCAGACTGTCCGATGTGTGTAGTCTGATGCTATGCTAACTCAAAAGTGCAGGCTATGAATCCCAAGTGACTAGCCATTATTATATTCCATAAACTGACATCATTTGTCTTGCAAATGTATCCTGTTGCCTATTAAATACATGTTCATACTAATAAAAGCTGCAATTATCACTGACTGCTTCCCTGGCTCATAGCCTCAACCACGACATTAGGACAGCAAGGTCTTGTAAAAGCATCTGATCAGTTGTGCTGAGGAAGAAGTGATCACCTTAGGTCAGGGGTAATGTTTCAGATAATGCAAAGATGGCCTGACTATAATTCAGGTTTCTCCCTATGTTCTTTGTTCCACTGCTATTAGTCCAGCTATTTTCAGCTGTCTGTATTAAACATCTTTTAAATGCATAATTTTGCTTCTAGGGCTTGGTTTCTTGGGTTGGTTTGTTTTCTTAAAACTTCATATATGTGCAACTATAGGGGAAGCAATTTGTTGAGTTCTTAAGATTGTTAGAGAAGTCTGAAGTAATACTCACCAGGTCTGATATTATTTAATTGACCTGGAACTGTTGAGCTCAGTCTTCCAGTAATGATGGGCAATCTTGCTGCAAAGTAGTGATGCAGAGTGGCAAAATTCAGTCAGATGTGGTTAGTAATATCTTCTGGTGTGTATGGAGAGAGAAGAGGGTGCTCTATGTCTTGCAGAGTCAGCAATGTTTATCTAATATGCTATTTTTTAAAAAGTTATAAAGGTAGAGCAACAATGAGGATAGAAATCCAGTATAAGTAAAGGACATAAATGTCATAAAGTGAAATCTTGGATGATCTTCACCTGCGATTTGGGGTCAATCAGTACAAAATACATTCCTCTCTTTCCTGCTCCCTTTTCCCTGCCTTTGCTTAGGTTGGTCAACAGTTGAGAGACATAATTCTCGCAGTCTTCAGGCAAGTATCACCTGCATCTCTTCAACATTGTACACTTTATAATAAATGTTCCCCTGGAGGCTTATTTAATCCTTTACAGCTGAGTGAGCCAAGACACAGTGGACCAAATTTAATAAATTCAGTGTCACAGCTCTTCTCTACTGAGTCAGAAATCTTTACTCTGCTGATATAGCTGTTTTCTGAATACAGCTAGAGTGGATTCAATATCCGAATACATCCATCTAAAAACATCTGCTTGTGGTCTTAGTTTTTAATCTACTAATTAGTAGAGCTCTATAAAAATAGATTTATTTCATTATTTTGAGGGAGCATAGAGAATTTGGAAAATGGAGTAGGTGGAGAACAGGGCAGGGGACAAAAATTAATGGAGAAAAAAGCTCTGGAAATAAATTTTTTGAACTGTTATACCATAACTGTTTGCTAGTACTATACCTTCAGCCATTTTTCCTTTAAAGGAATATGTGATATCTGCTTACCGTTTGTAAGGATGTAGCAGTTTCTCTGTGCAGTCTCTAGTGTTGACTGTTATATGGTGTGAAGTGGTTGTTAGACAACTTGTGATTGTTGGACCAGGCTAGGAGGTTTACAGGTTGTTTGTGCCTCTTTGAGACCTGTGGTATATGTACAGGATCTAAGCTCATCTGCTGTAACGCAGGAGTGCTTAGCAGAATTTACTCAGATTTCACCGCTTTGGCTAAAACAGAAAGAAATGAACGAACTTCACACTTTAGAAATTTATCCTTTTAATTGAAAACAATTGATTTGGATTCATTTGTTGTTATTCCTCATAATGTGTTAAGGGATAAGAAGGATTAATGGAGAAATTCCCATTATGCTATCTATGGGAGTCTTGTCCTCAACACACCTTCACACAAATGAAATAATATAATGGCTAGTTACAATAAGAAGAGTTGAAATTCAGATAATCCATGGAGTTGATTTAACAGCTTGAAAACCACCTTCTAGTGAAAGTATTGAAATGCAAATAACACAAACCTCATCAAGAAAATGGCTTTTTGTTAGCTGTTAACAGTCCAGCTCAGCCCTCCCACTTTTTCTTGTACCCATAAATGTTTTGGATTCCATCCCACAACAATTGCACTTCTACACCAAAATCTGGATTCCATGATTAATGCATCTTGACCTGAGCTGTAGAAGGGGTTTCTAACTGAGAAGCTGAGTACCTCTGCCTACTCACTAAGTGATTGCAAACTTTGTTCTTCTGTCACAGGCAAAGCTGGTGTGTGGATGTCAGATGTACTTTCATTAATGTTGTCATCACCTTTTTGGTCACAGAAACAAAAGATTACTGAATTTTACCGTAAATAAAGCCTGTATCACTGTAAGACACATACAGTTACTATATGCCTGAGCATCCCAAGTTGCATTTCTTGTATTGCAGTTTTTTTCCAATTTAGAAGTTTAAAAATCTTATAGTTCAATTACTTCTGAAAGATAACTTTTTATAACTAGACTGATTGCTAATAGGTTTTTGTTTTATTATAATTAATTTTAAACAAACATAGTCTTTTCAAAATAAAATGTTTCTAAACTCTCATATTAAACAAAGTTCAACTCTAATTTTTCCTTTTTTTTCCTGGCTTACACTGTAAAGTTATGCTTTTAGCTACCTGGCTATAATGCAGACATTTACATTTTTGCTCTTTCACTTTGTCTCTCCCGTTAATCCAATGAGTGGAAAAATCTATTATTCCTCAGTTCAAGTATTAGTACCTCAGAAGACAACTTAAACCAGAGAACTTAAAATGCGCCTATAGCCTTAGTCTGTGAAAGAATTATACTCCCTGGCTGTCTTCTCCAAATCTCTCTGTTCACATTTCCAGTATTATGTGGCAAAAGGGATACTGTGTCTCTGCCTTAACTACTGTGTTCACAGTTAAGAAGTTAATGAAGGTGTGTTTTGGGTACTAATGTGTCATAAAATTGGGTTTGGGTTTGTGTGTGCATTTCAAGACCATGTTTAGACAGGAGATCAAAAGTTCCAAAAAGTGTTGGAGTACAAATTGTCAATAGAACTGGCTGAAATGTGGAACTTTTAGGTAGTCAGAAAACTTTTTTCACAAGCTGATTCAATTCTGACTTGTATATATCCTGAAAAAAAGCCTTTCATTGAACCTTCTTTTTAGTAAAAGACCTATGGTACTCCTCAAGTAAAATGTGCTGCCTGACAGATAATAGCTAGAACTGATGCGCCTTCAGCCAGTTTCGTTAGAGCCTATACTAAGTAGCAACACTGAGACTAACCAGCCTTTCATGTCTCTTCCTTGTACGTAGTCAAAGCCATTCACCTTGCACCTATGTTTTCATAGATTGCCTTGTTCCATGGAAATATTAGCTGAATTAAAGATACTCCTGTGGTGCATTTTAGATTAATCACCATTTTCAGAAATTTTGTAACTCTCTTGACAAAAATAATGTTGCATGCAGAACATTATATTTTTGTTGGAGTCTGGCTGTAAGAGGCTTATCATGCAGAAAACGAGCAAGATAATTATTCAGCTCTATTTGGCAGCACTTAATCCCTAGCTGAAACACTCAGGTTTTGTTTTTCATCTAGCATCTTAAAAAGCAATTAGATTCACAATAAACCAACAAAAACTAAAGATGGAAGATCTATGAAGTAAGGTTTCTAGAACTGGACATCTTCCATTCTAGACAGAAATATCAAGGAGATACGGAACTGCCTACAGATATTTTGAGGGGGAGTGTTTTGCTTTTGAAGGGAACATAAGCTCTTTGAAGCTTTTGCTTTTAAAGATAGGTAAAAATTGTTGTTCTTTGTCAGTGAGAGCAGAACAAAAGTAATTGAGTTAAAGATCTGTGAAAAAACATAAGTTACAGGGAATTTTACATCTTGTTTTACTGCTGAATATATATTTTAGGTAGAGACTCTAGAGCATCGTTATCTGATAATCTAAACATGGACTAGATAATCAAGTATTAGTGTAAACTTTCTTTTGTCTTCTCTGCTATTTACTTCATCCAAGATTTGGGGAAAGAAAATGTCTCATGTCGTACAGGGTTCGCAGTCCGAAGCAAAGTTTTTATTCTCTTGTTTCTCTGCTAAAGCTCAGACACTGAAGTGCTGAACAAGCCCGGGTTTCTAGTATGTAATGCATGCCAGCAGGTCCCATTGTAGCAAGTAAGGTGGAGTGATTTTTTTTTTTCCAATAGAATCAGATGAATCATATCTCTTTGTTTTACTATACCTATTTTTCATCATTAGTACCTGCATGATACTACCTTCCCTGAAATTCTTACCTTCAAAAACATCAATCAACAATTTCTTGGGCTCGTGGAGGAATTTGAGTTCACATCTGCTCTAAGAATGATCAGTCACTGATATTGCAAGCCCCACCATCTTTCGGTATCACCAGATAGCTTTAAAAAAAGAGGACGACAGTGATGCAGTAAAGTGAACAATCAGGATGCTTATTTTGCTTATGAATAAATAAAGGAAGCTGAGTGTTGATCACCTGTCTGAAATGAAAATGACAATTGTGTTAAAGAAAATTCCTGAAACAGTGAATTTGATTATTTGTGTTTAACAACAACAAAATATCCTGCTCTTGGATACCAGGCTCAAAAACCAACCAAACAAAAAAACAACCAAACTTTGCTCTTGGGTTCCTATACAGAAAGAGAATGAACCCAATCTAAAAGACATGAAGAAAGATAAGGGGGAAGTGCCAGTTGTGTTCATTCATTGCACATCAGATTTCTAAACTAATCTTTGAAACATCGCTTGCTTTTATTCTTTCTGACTTAAGCTAATGGGATGAAAATAGCTTCTGAATATATAATTTCTTTTCCAATTTCACATAGTCACAAATCCTTTATTAGACAGCCATGACCTTCAAAATCCAGTAAATATTTTTTGCTCTTTTAATTTTGCCTTACAGCACATATTAGTTTGGTGTCACTCACCACTACATAGACCACGATGATTAGCTTTTAATTGGTTAATAAGGAATGTACAGAATAGGAGTCTTCATTTAAATTTAAAACACTGACCATTTTCAGCCTGCCTGGAAGAGGTGTTTTGGCGGTTTGTTACTTGTCACTCAAATACAATTCTTATCTGAAAAAGTAGATAAAAAGAGAGATGTGAATGGAGTTTAAAAAAAAATTAATAGTGCAAAGTGCCTGGAGATAATAATCTGAAGCAGGGGTAGGAGTGGGTGTTTCTAGTAGTCCAGTGTGGAACTGTCCCAATTTTAAGTGACCACATATCACAGCCTTGTACCGCTCTGGTCTGGCAAACGGTTTCTTCTCAGGCTGCTGTTTTTAGGTGATACCTGAAACTAATGTCTCCCAAAAGAAGCCCTTATTCTTTTTATTGATAAGTAACATTCCAAGCAGTAACCTAACGAGACTGAAGACTGATTCATTCAGTGCTTGCTCTGACACAAGCAGTGCTGGCAATGAAGCTTGAGGCTATGCAAATGGGTTGGAACCAGTCTTTTTGTCTGTTTGAAATTCAACAGCACGAAGTCAAATTTACGTGGTCTTTGAAAAGTAGAATACAGGAGAAATATGGGTCAAAAGTGCTGACCTTTTGGCACATCCCCATGAATTCTTGTAACCAACACCAAGCAAAGAAAGGAGAACAGCCTTTCACTAGGCTGCAAAGATTATCCTGGGGGAGGAGGACTGTTTCTTCGAGGTGTTTATTAAAACATGTTTTTTCTCATTCCAGCATGTCTATGTATTTCACAGAAATGATTGTGCTTTATTAATGTGTCTCTATTGTGCCCACACCTAAAAAAAAAAACAAACCACCACCATAAAACCCCCTCCCTTTTCTAAAGACCTGTCCCATCAGCCCTTTGTCTCAGAATATTGTCTTAGAGATTATATCAAATGTGACACAATCTTCAAGTTTCTCTTGCTTTCTTATTCTGGAAAAACAACTTAATTTCAGAGAGGTGTATTTTGGATACAAGTATATTGTAAACACTAAAACCTCATTTTCCAGCAGCATTTTGAGGAATCTCTAGACGGTTATAGCTTTTAGGAATTAGACTGAACTACTTTAGTAAAACTTGGTTTATATCTCCTAAAAGGTAATGGTCATTTGAATCACCCACAGAGGTATCGGATATGTGTTGTAGGCAATAATATGGAGTGTAGACACCTGTTTGGCCAATTATAAAATGCAAATACCTTAGTTCATTTTTTCATAAGTAAACAGAATTTGTGGACTGAGGAGTTTGAAGCGTTTGCATTGATTTGTTTGATTTCTTTAATTTTTTTAAATCAACAGATACACCTTTTTTTGCTACCCTGGAGGATAAAATTGGAAATCTAGAAGATATGTGCAAAATAATTTCAAAGAAAATCTGCAAATGCTTCAAGCTATACATGAACTAGGTTTTAGTACGCTTTGAGATGCCGGATGAATAGTAGGATTGTTTTAGACCCAAGTCTTGAGGCAACAGCAGAGTCCATGCTGCGTTTAGATTGCTACATTACAATAAGCACAGGCACAATTACACAGGGTGAGAGTAGCAGAGGATCCCACTGTCTATTGAGTAGAGCCGAATGTTGGGAGCACACTAAATAGATTCCCCAGAAACATCTGTGAGGTGAACAAATGAGTATTAGCACTAGACGTATAGATGATTGTCTATACATATGGCAAAGTATTGCAGAGAAAGGGAGAGATGGCAGAAAGTTTTGAAGACGGGGAAAAATAAAAGGAATGTTGTACTCGGAACATTAGTGAACTGTTTTATGTGCTGTTGGAGATCAGTAGAGGTCTGGAATCTACCTGCCAGCTGGTTCCTCCTGTTCTTTGCAGGGTGGGGTCTATCTTGGCTACAAAATCTAGATTCTAATAATGGAGGAGAAGAGTGCAAGAATTATATGCAAAATCATACAGTTAGGGAAGAATGCAATGGATTTTTTATATTAAAATACACAACTACAGGTAGAAATATCTGGAAGATATTTGTGGTGGGTTGACCCTGGCTGGATGCCAGGTGCCCACCAAGCTGGCCTATCACTCCCATCCTCAACTGGACAAGAGGAGAAAAATATGAATAAGGCTTGTGGGTCAAGATAAGAACAGGGAGAGATCACTCACCAATTATTGTTATAGGCAAAAGAGTCTCAACTTTGGTAATAAATTAATTTCCCTATCAAAATCAGAATAGGGTAATGAGGAATAAAAACTAGATCTTAAAATGCTTTCCCTCCACCCTTCCCTTCTTCCTGGGCTTAACTTTACTCCTGATTTCTCTACCTCCTCTCCCCCAGCAGTGCAGGGGGATGGGAAATGGAGGCTGCGGTCCCTTGTCTTTGCTGCTTCTTCCCCTGCTCCAGCCTGGGGTCCCCCCAATGGGAAACGGTCCTCCACGAACTGCTCCAATGTGAGTCCTTTCCACGGGCTGCAGTTCTTCACAAATTGCTCCAGCGTGGGTCACGAGTCCTGCCAGCAAACCTGGTCTAGCGTGGGCTCCTCTATCCACAGGTCCTGCCAGGAGCCTGCTTCAGCACAGGCTTCCCATGGGGTCACAGCCTCCTTTGGGTGCCTCCATCTGCTCCAGCATGGGGCCCTCCAATGGGCTGCAGGTGGATATCTGCTCCACCATGGACCTCCATGGGCTGCAAGGGGACAGCCTGCTTCACCATGGTCTTCTCCAGAGGCTGCAGGGAATCTCTGCTCTGGTGCCTGGAGCACCTCTTCCCCTTCCTTCTTCACTGACCTTGGTGTCTGCAGAGTTGTCCTCTCACTCCTCTCTTCTGACTGCTGCTGGTGTTGCACAGTTTTTTTTTTTTCCCCCTCTTCTTAACTACATTATCACAGAGGTGCTACCATCGTTGCTGATGGGCTCAGCCTTGGCCAGTGGTGGGTCTGTCTTGGAGCCGGCTGGCATTGGCTCTATTGGACATGGGGGAAGCTTCTGGCACCTTCTCACAGAAGCCACCCTTGTGTCCCCCCTGCTACCAAAACCTTTGCCATGCAAACCTCGTACAATATTTAAAATTTTAATGTAAACTCAGGGTAGTTTTGCCTTAATATATTTAAATCCTACACATTTTTTTGTATGAAAGTGTGTAAGGAAGTCTGCGAAATGGAAAGACTGGGAATGGAGGGAGAACTAAAGCTAGATTTCAAGGTAGGTAGGTTAAATGTGACTCTATGCCCACTGTAAATTTCAAAATTTAATAACAGACCAAGTCTGCTCTTTACCTGTTTAAATGGATCTATTTTGTGCCTTACTTGGGTACATCTCTCCTTTATTGAGAGCAGTTTAGGACTATGTAGCTGTAGTGCTCTCACCTACTTTTATCTTCTGCCTCATGCCTGCTTCTGTTATGGCTCTGAACATTGCTTCCACACTGCAGCAGTACTCTCCTTTGTTGTTGTTGTTTTATTTTTCTAGTTCTGATTGGGTGTTGTTTTCATGTTTTTGCATTTTATGTCTTTATGTAACATTTTAGAATTAGGATCTACTATGCGATTTCACCCCTGTGTCATTAAAACTCTTGGTTTTGTCTCAGTAAGTTTGCTTTGCAGTTACAGAATGCTCACAAAACTGCTCCTGTGGTCAAATACAGGTCTCCTTTCCTCTAGTAAAGATAAGTTTTGGAACTGTGGAGCACATTGCTCAATATTGTGTTTTGGAACCTAGCTGCACTGAAAGGCCATTTGATCAGTTAATACAAATTTCTTCTGTGGTTCTTGATGTTCAGGGACCACAGTGGAGACTGAGACTTGTGAACTACCTCTTTTTTTTTTTTTTTTTTAACCTGATGATGGATGTATTTTCTGTAGAAAAAAGCTATGGATCTCCTTTGCCTTGCATAGGCCTAGCCTCTGCTGATTAACAAATGGCTTTAAGTGGAGCTTCTTAGCTGTTCTTGGGCAAAGGCTATCTATTCATGAACACCTGTAACAGAGGAATTACATGGGGCCATGAGCACTGTCCTACCTCCACTGAAGTCAAAGGAGAAGGCTCTGGTTTCACTTTATATAAGTGACACAAGAACTGCATAATTTCTTTCTCAGCTACTTCCCAATATGAACTAATCTTCATGTGCTTCCAAAGGCATGTCGGCATTGTCACTCTGAATGTAACAAGTCAGTAGCTTGCCTTTGGTCTAGCAGTGAATTGGTGTCAGAACTTAGATTTCATGAAAACTGCTCATCTCTGGCCACTGTACAACAGTTTATGCTCTCTCTGGCAAAATTAGATAGCTTTGCAGTACACCTACCTCTTTTTTTCTTTTTCCAAGAAAACAGGAATACCACTGCTGGTTTCTGTCATGTTTTCCATCCCATAGGATGCTCAAGCTATCAGGTAATGGGCATTATTTTCACAGTGAATATATGTCAGTTGACTGTTCATATGGTTAGTCCTCTCTAAGAGAGCAAGGCTCCCTGTGAGAGAAGACACAGGAGGCATTGAAAGAACTGTGAAGTTTTTGGTGTGTTTCTGACAAAGCTTTTGTCACATAAAAGTCCAGGAAGACTTAATTTCTGGTTTCCATGGTCCACGTTTTCTTGTCCTATGACCAATATGATTGAATCAGTGTCTCATATCTAAGATCTCTTCCTCAAATCATATATGTATACAGCCCATTTAGGAAAAGGAAAGATGCCTATTCCTGCTACATCCTGGAAATATTTTCTTTCTGTGTGGATTCTTTCATTTCCCTCTGAATGCTACATTAGAAACAGATGGCAATCTGTGATTATTTATGGGTGTTTGCATATCTTAGTTTTATTTTCCAAGGAAAGTGACTTTACACAAATATGCCATGTATAACTGCTGGCTTGTCTAACTCAAATCTAATAACCAACTTTTTCTGTTTTCAGCCAAATCAGTAAAGAGGGAACAGGGAAGAAAGAAATGGCATGACACAAGTCTCTTAAAAATTAAATGACTAGGAGTTTGTGAAAATTGGTATCCAGAGAGAGACAGAAATCCTTTGAATGTTTGGTTGTGCAAAAGTGATAGACTGGAGGAGTTACCTCAGAACCAAGTGGAGAGTGACTACTTTTACCTAGATTGATGGTTGGGGGTTTTTCCCTCTTTTTTTTTTTTTTTTTAAATGTTCCTGAGTCATGTTTTTTTCTTTTTTTTTTTTTTTTTTTGTGTGTGTGTGAATATGTTTTGTTTCTGGGTTCTTTGCCCCTGGGAATGTAAGTTAATACCTTGGTATAGTTTGAAAGGGAGGATTTTATGCCTGACCAGTAACTCAAAGGTTTGCAAGTCTGGTGAGGTTGTTGGTTTGTTTTGGTTTTTTTTTTATAAAAAAAGGAGGGGGGGACGGGACCCAAACAAAAAAACCCCCCACAAAATGGATATGGCTTCAGCAGCAGAATTTTATTTCTGTTTTACGCAGTCTCTCAGCTGCCCTTCTTTGGAGTAAAAAAAACTTTGAACAAATAATGAGTCATGTCACTTAAGAGGTTTGTCGTCTTGGTTCTGTCATGAAAACTTTGTATGCGAAAGTGTGTCTGAGGGGAAAGTCTGTTTTGATGGACTAATCACAGGGTATGTATTCTAGTGTGTTAACGCTATAAAAGGCATGACCAAAGGTCAAGTTTTACTTTCAGGTCTGTATGCACCAAACAACATGTTTTTCCCCATTTGGAGCTTTTAATGTCCCACCTCTCTAATGCTGATGATACCTTCTGCTTCCACTAAGGAGAGGTTAAAGGTTTGACCCGGAATATGCTCCTGTGTCAGGAAACCCAATTCTGGCTAGAGCTTCTGAGCACTCTTCACATATAAATAAATGTGACATGCAGAGCAAAATTTTAACCCTGCTGTGTCATTAACTGAGCTGTTAATTTTAGCAGAATCAAGGGGTCATGACTCTTCTCATCGTTTCTTATACCTGTGTCATATGTGCATCTGGATGCAACCTTTATCTTAATTTGCTAACTCCAAAGGGGGGAAAAAAAAATCTTCCACTCCTGATTGTCCAGTGAAGTGAGGCAAACATGCCTCTTAATGTTTTCCTTTTTTTTTCTTGCTAATAGTTACTGAGGTTTGCCCTCCTTGAATTAATAAATACAAGGCTTCTGATTGCTTCCACTTCTCCTAAAAGAGATCTTTAAGGATGCAGAATGGAATGTGCTGAAGAATAGAGAGGGACAAAATGCAAGTAGTGATCTCGGGTCCATATATTTGGTCTAAAAGTTTGTCCATTCCTCTTCCTCCAAGTTATCTATGAGGACAATGAAACTAAATATTTGTATAGTAGGAGAAACAGGATTGGAATAAAAGCAAGGAATTGCTTTAATTTCCCTTGTGAACCAAATTTCTCAGTTGAAAATAACTGATTTTCAGATAATATGTTCCCTCTGAGAAGTATCAAATCAAGAACCTCAGGACTAACAAGGCTTCTGAATAATGCTGGCTAAGGTGAAATTTCGCCATCTCTCTCTTTGTTCATGTTCTGCCTGGACAGCATTGTTCTGTATTGTAGCCTCTTTCATTTAAAAAAAATAGTGCCTGAATACTGTGTTTGTCCCCAAACACAGAAGCAAGTGGAGAATACGTAGGTTTTGTTACCAGTTAGAAAATACCATGTTGTAGCTCCTTATTATTGCTGAAATATTAATTGACAGCTTAAAAAAAAAAAGGGGGGGGGTATGCACGCCAGTTCCTCAGGACTGTTTTTCCTTGATAAGCAAACAGGATTTTACTGTAAATTGCTGAATGCCTAATCCTTCCTATTATGCATTATACTCTCTATGTTTGTTAGGGATGAAAAAGGAGAAATGCATCATCTTTGGATTTGAAATACAGATTGCAATGCTTCATTAGTAAAGCTCAGTAATGCTGATTATCTTAAATAGCTGTCACGGAATAGAGTATGTAGTCATCTAAATCACTGATGCCAGATTCTGGGTTTGGGGTTTTTTATGTTCTTCTAGGTTATGTGGCTGTATGCAAACTACTCCAACTGGGGAACCTTGTCAGCAGGTACTTGGATGAAGAATTATGCAGCGTAAGGACATTATTTCAACATCACTAGAACAATAAATACCTCTTCTGCTCTGTCTTGCATTTATAACTCCTCAGAAACTGAAAAGTTTTTGCAGAAAAGAACAAGGGCATAATCTTTTGGGCTGTAGTGGGTGGCAGGGTCCATTTTCCTTGCTCTCACTGGCTCAAGAAATGAGGAGACAGCAGAGAAAAGGCAGATAAAAAATACCATGAAAAATCAGGTATTTCATCTGGGTTTTCTTAGTGGCTTTTGTCTGGGGAAGCCTTGATTTGATCACAATTTTTGCATTGGTTTGTCATCTTGACTCTTAAGAGATTTTCCTATTCTAACAATCTTTTTGCCTGCTGTTTTGTCTTGTAATCCTCATCAATTCTTCCTTCTACTCCTCTCTAGTATGCCTAGTTTAGGATCAGGATGTACATAGATGCTGTGTAGATGACACAGAAGTAGGAAACTTTCAGCAAAAGAAAGAGAAAAATTGTTCCAGTGTTTCATTCGACGATAGCAGAAACAACTACTCCCTGATAGATTGGATAGGGCAGAGACAGCTCATAGCGGCAGAAAAAAAATTGACATTTTGGTGGTGGACTTGTTCCCTTCCAAATTCTAAGGCTAGTGTCTGACATTTCATAATCTCAACGTGGTTGCATCTTACGCTTCTGTACATCCACCCATACGCACAACAGAGATGTCAGTGGTAGATTCTTAGCTTTGCTTGGTTTTGAATGCGTGAGTGTTTGTCTCACTGAAATCCAGCATAGAAATACAGGACGCTTCACATGTGATTCTATGGAACTTTTTCTTCTTCTGGCAGTTTCAAACAGTTCCTTTGTAATGTTATAGAGAACAGTTTCAAAAGTGGGTAGTGACAGTTTATGTGCTAAATTCTGTTGACTAAAATGTTTTTCTAGCCTATAAAAGAGAGTTCAATATATGAATCAGGCCAAATTGTGTTTACTATTACCCTAGCAAATTTTTCAGTTTTTAACCTTATCACTGACATGTTACACATCTTTCAGTAGTAGCTCTACACATAGAAAACTTAATATAATGGGAATCATGAAAGGACAGGAGATGTCCCTCTGAGGTGTCATAAATAATTTCAAATGGAGCTTCCATTCTTTCTGTAAACAAAAAGTTGTCTGAGGAGGGGGGAGTAAGGAGAAGTTGGTAATGATCACGATTGTTGGTCTTTAAAACATACGCCCAGCACTCTATAAGCAGTGTATTCAGCTTGGAGAGTCATAGGCATTCCAGAGTGATTGATTGCTTTTGCAAGTCTTGAGCCAAATCAAACCAGATCAGTTATGCATTGACAACGCATTAGGTAGGGAAAGTATGAATTTTCACTGTGTAAATTTCAAACAAAGCAAACAAATCTGCCGCTGGTTTCATGCTAGTAAAAATAATCTATGTTGAGATGTACACGTTTTGAATCTGTGAGACTTTTGGTTTTGTTTTCAAGATATCTAGCTAATACTTTTGGTGACTTGTTCCAATAAAAGTAACTCTTTTTTTAAGCTTTGAAATCATAACGCAGTAGCTATTATATGGTATCTGATTTGAAATTTTAATATATCATGCTGTACTACAGTGCACTCTAATTTTGTTTATAGCATTTGATTACCATGTCAATTTACATCTAGGGTAGAAGACATTGGCTGGGTATCAAGCAATAAATTTTAATAGGTTCACCATCTGCATCATTTGGTATGGCATTACGTGATTTTTTTTTGTCGTGATGTGACAAACAAGTTATCATTCTTTAGGCACTGCTGATCTTCACTGTTTTGTGTGACTGAACTAACTGCATGTTGCTCAGTCCCTGATGCCTGATCTGCACATTATAACAACCTCTTAGAGGCAGACATGACATGAAATACCAAAATGGCACAGGTACACTCTGCAAAAACTACCATTTCCAAAATCTTTGTTCAGAAGCTAGTGGGGAAAAAAAGAACATCAGTCAAGAACTAATTGCCTGATCACCACCACCAAATCATACCTGCATTGCCATGCAACAGAGACTTCCAAGCTAAGTTTTTGTACTTTAAGTGATACATAAGCCTCTTGAAATGTAATGACTAATAGCAGCATTATCCAGCAGTAAAAGCAAGAGTTGGGGAACTCCTGACATAGGAGACATCTTATCCCTTGTGTTTATTCTTTCTCATCCTAAGTCAGAATTCATTACACCCAGATGAACAGATTTCCCCCAGCCTGCAAAGACTGACAATAAATGTGCAGAAGAGCAACAGTTAATTAAGAAACATTATTTAGTGTTCTCCTGTATTCAGAAGTAACAGTTTCTTTCATCTTATAGCTCTTACATATAAAACTTATTTGTTTGACTATCATCGAAAAAAAGACAAAAGGAAAGCAATGGAAAATACCCAGGTTGTGATAATATATTGAGGAATGCTACGGGAATGATATAGAAAATTAAGAATAAACAAAATACATAACTTTGTTATGCTGAGAATTTGACAGTGTTTGCAGAATCTTTCAGATGAGAAAGTTAGGGAGGGGAGGTAGATGAAAGGAAGACAGACCTTCATTGACTATAAGCAGCCAAATTTTTGTGTAAACACCACAGTCGAGGCTTAAGTGACTAGCATGGAATGGAGCAAGCAGTCCAAGTACACTATGACCCCTGAGGGTTTTTTGCCAACATCAGCTGGCGGAAGCAGTAGAATCAGCATCTTTTATCCCTTTACTTTCAAATTGTGGCTATCTACTGCCCATGAGCAGCTGTCATCTTGCAGCTTTCCTTTGCTTGCTGTCAGAGGTTAAGTGGGTAGACTCTTGGAAAATTTTTCAATCATTAAATAGCCTGAACGTAAATCTATCCAGATTTAAGCAACTCATTTCTTTTAGATACCCCAACATTGTAAACACAGATAATGTATGTTTACAAGTCATACAATTATATATAGTGGCTTTCTTTGTTCTTAAATGGATTCTTCTAAATTTCAGCTGAGATACAATGAAAGGGTTAGTTCTTGATCTTGTAGCTCTGAAAGGAGTCAGGTGCAAGCAATTTCACATGATTAATGCTAATGAATAATTTCATGTTAATAGAGAATAATAAAAACATGACTCATTCTCCTAACAAAGATTTTTTTTTTTGAGTGGCATAGATGTATGCTAACATCAAAGGAATCTGCCACAAGTTGATTTTACTCACCAGGATCAATGTTATTTCTTCCATATAGGCACACAAGGAGGTGAGATCCATTTTTAATTTTTTTAAGGTGAAAAATCAAACCTCACTTAAACTTTTTTTCATACACAATCTGATATCATTATTTAAAGAGCCAAATTCTGCCAGTAGGTTACACTTATGAGCTTTTCATAGAGTCTAGAGCTCTTGTAGATTCTTCATAGAATGAATATATTCCACTATCATCACACCACTTTTATTTCAAGTTCTTGATTATTAAACCAATTGAATGAAACTGGTCCTGTTAATGCCCAAAAATGTAGTGAAGGGATTGAATTATTTGCTAGATTTAAGCTTCTAGTCTTTCCTTTTCTCCCCTACTTTTTTTTTATACTGTGCCCAAAAGCTATATTATGCAGTAATTACTGTCACTTGCTGTGAGAGGCAGGGAAGGGGAGCAGTAAAATCTAGCATGGACATGGCAACAATTTCTTCTCATTATGCTGATGACTGTCATTCAGTTTCTCAGTTGCATGTTCTCCTTGCTTTCACCTTAACTCCTTTGGTTACATTTTGAAATGAGGGATATGTATTTTAAAACTGAGTTCTTGTTCCTTCAGCATCATGTTTTGGGTTAAGTCTTTTTATAGCTCAGCTACTAAAGATAATTTGGGGAGTCTCATGCAAGCTGCTAAATTGTAAAGAATTGTTGCCTTTAAACACATCTTGTATTGTGGTGACCTATAGGAGAACCAGCCATACTCTTTCTTCCCACTCTGCTAGGTATAAAACAAAAGCTTAATGAGCTTATAAATACTAAACAAAAATTCCTCATGAGCAAGATATAAAATGGTTCCATAAAAGCAGGACTGGAAACATTTAATTGTACTATTAAGGAGAGAATCATGATATTTTGCTAGCTTAGTGTGTATGAGAGATCTTGGATCACAGCTGCTTATGAAATACTGTATAACTGCGATGCTTGTAGAAAGAGGGAAATTACAGGGTTTTACTCTAAAAATGGCTCATGTTTGTCAGGCTACAATACTTTTTTTCCTAAGAATGTTACTTACATTAATTGAACAAACAATGCTAATCAGTTCTGGCTTCTGGATTCTGCGTAAAATATTCCAGGCATAGACACCTTAACAGTGCTGACTCTACTTTTTTATTTCTCTTTTGAAAAGTAATTGCTACTACTGGCACTGCTTCCCTGGGGCTAGGCTCCTGCCTGTAAATTACTGACTTGTCTAACTTCATGGCAAAGATGCTGGCAGGCAGGTAATATTAGCACTTCGAGTGCTGTGAATACCTGTCTGATACCATTGTTTCTATAGCAATTGGAAAATTAATCAGTGTTTCTCATGTAAATAAGGTCTTATTGGCATGTGCTCCCAAATTAAAGAATTTTTTCCCATTTTTCAAGATGGAGATCATTCCTTAGCTCTTTGCCATTCTCTTACACTATTCCTTATCATAGTAAGGAATGGATTTCAATCTTATTCATGACATTATGTGCATCATCTAATTTACATGCTTCTTCCCATCTAAGCTGTATTTTTCATAAGGAATTTTTAGTTTCTTGCAGCAGGTGTACTGACAAAAAAAAAACCAGAAGAGGATACTCTTTCATTTCTGTAGAGGATATTCTAACCTATTACAAGTATTAACAAACTTCTGCTTTCAACAATCCCATGGAATAAGCAAAACGATATATTAATACAGTGACCGTTACAAGAGTGTTGTAACCTACACCTCATCTTGCTTCCCTTCTGTATCTGTGCTTTGTCACAAATGTTTATCTCTCCTTAGACTGAAATACTCTACAAAAATAAAACTGCTCAGAGGTTTCCACTTAGCAGAATGAGCAATGACATCTATTTGCCAGTCAGCTGCTGCATACTGTGATTAAGAGAAAATGCTTGATTCTCATAAGGATGTTGATTATCCCCCAACTTTAGCTCAAAGGACTAGTTGCTCATTATATTCTAATGTGTTAAAATGTTTTTTTTCCCACGATTTCTGTATTTAGAGACAGTGGATAGGAGGGAAAAAAAACCAATGTTTTTTATAAAACAGCAATTAGTTGTGGTTCTGTGCAAAGACTCCAGTGGGAGTACTTCAGCACTGAGTGGTGATTCTTATCAATATAACCTGGTCCTGTCATAATTTGCTGCGTTACTTTTTGTTTGCACTGATGACTTTTTGCAATGTATCTAGAAGAGAAGACAAATGTAATTATATAATGCAAGAGACTATCGTCAGTTTGAAATGCTGATGAATGGTACATGTAAACATGCACTTATAAAAGGTAAAATACTAGTGAAATAGTAACTAACACATGATAAAGGTTCAGAAGGGTTGTGAAGGTTTTTACTGAAAGTAAACAATGTCTGGTGAAACACAAATTCACAGTCCTGTGATCAAAGGTAACTTGGTGGCTTTCCATTAATTTCCCTGCTCAGTTCAACAATACCCGATCCTTGAAAACTTAGTGGAGAGAGATTCTGATTTAGAGAGCCCCCCTCAAAACTGAGAAGCAGTATGGAGTGACGCACTGAAGTAAACACATAATTTCCTCTAACAAGCATACATAGGATTGCTCATCTTTGAGGCAAATAAGTCTTTCATGGATCTTCACCAAAATTGTTTTTGATGACTTGCATCAAAAATGCCGATTAACACAGGTACTTCTTGTTCTGTTTAATTGAATGAAATACCCCAAGTGAACCATGTTAGTGGCTCAAAACTCTGTGAAAGCTGAAACTAAAGTAATCATTTTCAACATACTGCATAGGGGAAGAGGGGGAGAAAGATGAGGATCAAAATCCACTTTGCAACTTCTGTTTTAGAGCTGAGCTGACAGTGCAGTGCTGACTTTGAGATGGGCAGATAGATCTGCATCTCTCATTCTCTCAGGCTAGACAAATTCCATCCTACAACATGGTCCAGACAATGTCTCTGTTTAAAATTTTTATTGGAATAGGTGTGTCCATTCAAAACAGTGGGGGTTTTTGTTAGTGTGTCATTTTGTGGTTTGGGTGGTTTTTTTAATGAGGTGGCAACTGAGAGGGAGGAGCTGGTTCATGTCTTCTGTTCAAGAAGTCTCTCAATTAAAAGGTTTTGTGAAGAATAGAATCAGGTCAAGAAGCTATCACGTGATTACTATAAGATCTTCCCATAAGGCGTTCCTTCATCTGGGAGATGCTAAAGTGGAACTAAATGAACCCTGTTGCTGTGGTTGGGGGAGGTTTGGAAGGAGGAGGGGTATTTGGGGTTTTTTCCCCTTTTGATGGGCTGGAAATGAGCAATAGCTGCCAGCCAAATGAAAACAGAAGGGGTGAAGTCTAATGTTACAAACTCAAAGGATGTCTGCACTTCAGAAACAATGGTTGTTTTGTATACCTTGTGATAAAAGGGGAAAAAATGCAACCTGAGACAAACGAAATTTGAAACTTTCAGCCTACCTGTCCTAAAGACTTCCAAGCCTAGCACAATATTCTCTTTGAGGCTACTGCTATGCTTTAAAGCCTTTACTGTGTTTCAAGATGAGTATTTCATTGCATATTATCTCTTAATCTTGGGAAGAGTTTGGATATGACAGGGAGAGGACTGGTTTTGATTGTCTTGGTTTGACAGATCTGAAAACAGTTGATATTGAGGCAGATCATCAAAATAAAGGTGCCCAAACACTCAAGGCAGCTCTGTGATGTTTAGTATGGTTACAAACTTTTGGAAAAGCCCTAAAACCAATAAAAAGCCACAGAAAATCAAAGACTCAAGGGATCACTGTTGGAAGAGGTGAAATCACTGTTTCGGAAATGCCTCTTAAAATCTTCTTGTCTTGTCTGTTTCCAGTAAATGATCACCACTTAGCTTTTGATGGCTGCAGGAAATTTCTTCTGCTTTTATTGTAATAGCTCTCTACCCATTCCAAAATGGCAGGCAATAAGTCTGAGCACTCTGAAGGTGAGGGATCCTGATTTGTCTGGCTATAGTACAAGCTATGGAGCTTTCTTGAATTAAGATGTTAAGAGATTATGCTCTTAGTTCTATAGGTTTCTGGTTTGAGAGATCAGAGTCACCACTTGATTTTAGGAATTTGTTGGGAATATCATACATATTATGTCAGTGTAATGTGTCCCCATGGTATCCTTAAATGTATCATGAAAAACCCTTCAGCAATGCTACCACACAACAATAGAATAAAATTAAAGCATTGGTGAAGAATATTTTCATGTGTTTGTTTCCAAATATGCATTTCCCTTAGGAAAGCATGTATGGCTGAACGGTGCTTAATTTCACAAAAATATTTATCTGGGCAACAACTGGAACATTATAGTCAAACTTGCTGCAGGTGACTGAAGTAATGGTAAGGCATGAATGTTGAGATAGTAATTTTTTTTTTTTTTTTTTTTTTTTCAGTCAAACAATACAGAAGAGCAGTGGAGGTTACAGGAAAGCATTGAGCCAGGAAATCAGTGGTATACTACGGATGGGATAAAATGCAGTCTGTTTTCTCATATGAAATACATTGTTATGGCACACAGCAAATTTAATTGAACGCTTTTCCATGATCCATTTAAAATCTTGGACAAGACATAGTGGATAAAAAGAAAACAAGAATGGTTTAGAATGAATTGTACTTAAGAAAATCTGGCTGGATATTCTACCCCTCTTTCTCTGACTATATAGTTATGGTTTTAAAAAAAAGGTATAACAGACTGTCTGATTAATAAATTGCAATCAATTGCAATGCCTAATTATCTCCTTAGGAGGTTTGAAGAGAAAGTAATGGATGAAGCATGCTTTCCTCTCAGCATGAGAGGAACTGGCTAGAACAGCTTCATAGCTTAAAAAAAATAAACAAACCTTCGCTATAAATGAGGAAAGGAGCAAAGTCTTAAATAACAAGTGTGCATCTGAGGGTTTTTTCATGTTTAAATCAGGTAAAACCAAGAGTGTGATGCTTGCGTGCAGATAATTGAAACAGTGGTTTAGAGATAAATGTCTTTAAAATTCTCCCCAAATCCCAGTAGAGATTATATTCCTGTACAATATCCGAGGGGAAAAAATTGTGAAGTATTAGAAATTTGACATATGCAGTAGGTGTTTTATAGTTCCCAGTGGTATAGATGGAACTGTTAAAGGAGTCTAATCTCATAGTCCAAGGGAAAATGTCATCAGGTTTGTAAGGTCATTGTACGCTTATTCTGTAGGAAAAATTTCTCAAAATTTATCCCGTTATTAAATACAATTGGCCTTATCAAGGATTTTTCTCCTTCCCAACATACCAAAAAGGGAATTTCTGAGCTTGAAAATAAAACCCCACCTTAGCTTTTTCTTGTGTGTTTTAAGTTGACCTGGTTTTGTTTTGCTTTTTTTTCAGTAGTTTAGGAGTACGCATGTGGCCAGTTCTCTTGTGATTTTGACTCCCATTTGCAAACAGGCAAAATAGGAAGTATCTGAAAGAGTTACTTAGCGTTGCAGTCCATGTAGCTGCTGCTGATAGCTGCTGTTGAATGGGATGTGTCTTGTTAGGCTTCTGTCTGAGGAAGCACTAAATAAGATACACCACTTCAGTCGGGAAAAGAAAGGACTAAGAGGTTTACAAAATTATGAGAAAAATCATGGATGCAAGAATAAGGGAGCATCAATTAAAACTGAAAAGAGCTAAGTTCAAAACAAAAGGAGATAAATTTTCACACAGTGAATAATTGGCCATTGGAACTCCTTGCTAAGGATGTTGTGGATGCTGAAGTTTAACTTGATGCAGGGACTAGACAGATCAACGGGAGAGATCTACTATTCAAGTTTGGGGGGAGATGGCGGGGGAGAGGGATGGGAAGAAAAGGTGCTGAAAATAGCTAGAAGCTGTAAGAGGAGAATGTCATGCTTGCCCTGCCTTACTATTCTACTGCCACTCCTTGGAGACAATATACTGCACTAGAGGGATCTTCTGTCTTAGTGTGCCTGTTCTTATTTCCTCCTTAGCTTTTGGCGCATAGATGGGCATAAACCATAAATGGTATCAGAATACACCTTTGGCTGGTAAATGTAATAGGTGCTCAAGGAGCACACAGAAGCAATAAGGCATTCTTCCTTTAGATGTAACAACTCACTCGGGGGAGGTTGGATAGACAACTGTAAATATTCTGGCTGGCCAATGTGAGTCTCAGACCTCAGCCAAGAAACGGTAAGTTCTGATGCTGTCAGTCAGTGATCAGGAGAACATATTCCGTTACGTTATATCTGGAAATATCAAAAAGCTAGGACAGAGGTCTTCAGAGAGAAATCTAGTTGGACTTTCTCTTTAATACCTCCCTTGAAACCTAAAGACAGTATTTTTCATTAATATTCTTAAGTCTTTGTAGAAATAAACAAAACTGGATGACCTTGAAAGACCACAAGCTAATAAGGCCTTTTACTCTTTCAATTGTCTTCATTGACAAATCTCAAAATATTGTAGAAAAATAACATATGAACTAACTAATCCACAAAAATTTCTCACTCAGTGTGCCACTTATTTCTCATTCACAGAAAACAGGTCTGTTGACTTTTAAAAAGTTGTTTGTTAGACCATGAAATATTTAAAATACTTTGATTTAACACTGTAGTTGAATCTTTTTTTTTTTTTTTTTTTCATTTCATGTGCATGTAAACAGATACAAAGGCTCCTAGTCTGCATGTCTGTTCTGTAGCAAGCAGCTCTTTGGTAATGTGCTGATGAAAAGACAGTAATTGGCAGGTCTTAATTAACTGGCAAGAGCTTCCCTGTTGATTTCAGTTCTAATCTCCATTCATTGTTAGAGGAAACACTATCAGCTAGACAGGCACAGCATATATGCCACATGATAGGGACTAATTTACAAACCATGATCATATTTCTGCTGTTGTGGTGATTCTCCTCTGAACATAAGAAGCCTGGCACAATCAATACAGGGTTCTACATACTCAGTTCCCGTCAAGAATGAGGGAACAAAGCAATTTAGCTGCATTTTGGGCTCCACATGCTCTTCTGTTTTCCCATTCTATTACATTTATGATGTCCATTGACCTTCCAGTGTCCCTGTTGTGGAGCGACATAACTATATCCTGGTTATAGCTTGCATATTCTTTCCTAAGGAAAAGGCAGGCAACCTTTTAATACAGAGCTGTTCATCATACTATATGATATGATGGTGCAAGGAAATCCTCAAAAGATTCCTGGAAGAGAGCTAACAAAAAATTGCATATGGATACTGTAGGCTGAATGGTCTTATTTATCCCCATTGCTCCTGATAGGCATTAAATAATTGTTCGTCTTTCATTTCAATGGTAGATCCTGGGAACTACAGAACAATGATTTCCATCTCCAGTGAGATGGTAGAGTTCATGCTAAAAAGCACAGCATCTGCATGGGAAACCCTGTTTCACTAACTTGTTGGAGTGCTGTGAGGGTATCAGTAAACAGTACAGTTAAAGAGGATCCTGACCATGTAATATATTTAGGGCTTAGAAAGTCTTTGACAAACACCAAATTTTATTAAATAAATCATGATGCTATTGGATTAGATTAAATGTTCTTTTACGTATTGAAAATCTGGTTAAAGGATAGGAATTAATGGATGGGACAAAATGGGCATCTCGTGGAGGAGAAGAGTCAAAAGGCAAGGTAGGGGGTCCAGAAAAGGCAACAAAACTCTGGACAGAGTCATAAAGGGAGAAATAGGAACAGAAGAGAAGGCAAAATTTTGTGACTAAATGAAACCTTGGTGTGCCCAACTGTAGGCAGTTTTGTTTTCTGCATCTCGAGAAAGATGTGATGGAGTTAGAACAGGTGCAGAGAATGGCAACTGAAATGACTAAAGATGTAGACGTTGTTTTTATAAAGACACTAAAAAAAAAGCTAGGACTATTCAGTCTAGAGAAGAAAAGGCTAATGTAGAGGACATGACCAAGGCTTACACAATCATGATGATAAAGTGCATTAAAAACTGGTGTTGACCAATTCCCTCAGTGCTAGAACTAACAGGTACTGGCTGACACTGGTGGGAGGTTGCTTTTAAACATCTTTTTTTGTTAAGATGGCTATGAGCTTCTGGAATTTGTTGCCACAGGAGGCTGAGACGACAGATGGATAGTATCAGGAAGTAGTAGAAGGAATTAGACAAATTCCTTTTGTAGGAGGAGTAAATTGGTGATTACTCATTAAAGGGAACTAGCAGTGATATATGCTCTAGGACCACTAATGCAGCAGGTGTGGCTGCAAGGGAATAACAAGGCCAACAGACTGAAGAAAAGGGTAAAGCTTATTTGTTCTCCTTAATAGTGTCTTGTATGCCACTGTCCAGAGCAGAATACGAGGTTTGACTGAGTAATGTCTCACTCAATAGAGCATTTCTTATGTTCTCATAGAATAAAATGTGTTTTAATTTCTCATAAGAAAAGGTAACTGTGAAAGCTTTCTTGCCTAGTTTAACTTTGGATGGGAACATGCATTTTGACACATGTTCTCCTTTACAGCAGAGCCTGGGTATTAAATCTGTTTCAGATTATATCCTTTCACTTCAAGTAACTTAACTCCTCACCTCAAAATTCTAATGAGTGCGCCCTGACTTTTTGATTCTGTAACATTCTTGAAGTCTACAGGAGGCCCTGGTGATTTTGCAATTACAAAGCTTACATATAAAATGTAACAGATTATGCTTTTTCATTCTAATTGGGGTTCTCAAGCCTGTCCAAATAAGACCCCCATGCCCTGCATCCAGTGCTAGCAGAAGATGCTGAAGTGCCATTACATGACGCAAAACATGCTGATAAAAACGCAAGACAACAATAAGCCAACTAGGTTTCGAAAAAAAGTCCTATTTCAAGGGAGTAGAGATGCTAATCATTATTTACCCTGAGCAGATGGAGAACATAAATTGCTTTTGCTGTTTTCCAGGCACAAACAGAAGTTAAAAAATACTAAAAACCCCAGAGTCACAGATAGAAAGCTAATAATGACAAGAGATAAAAGTTTTCCTTACAAGTTCCTGAAAAGTGTAGTGATATCTCTGTCAGACAATGAGTTGCCTGTCAGTATCTCACAATTCAAAAAGTTTTTGCTTTTTGTAAACAACTCCTCCTTGAGCATTTCTTGTTTGCTGAGAGTCCAGCCATTTAAACTTCTAGCCATTCATCAGGA
>NW_026561355.1:0-76284 GCF_028858705.1 Grus americana | reverse complement strand
GGCCTATGAAGGGAAAACAAGCAGAAATGTGAAGTAATTACACCCTCTTGCATCACCACCACCCTCCCCTTTCTCTTTAATAAGCAGAGACTGCCACTGGAGATATCAACTCCAGAGTCAGTGAAGTCTCCAACCCTTCACTGCACAGTGAAAGGAAGATTTTAAGAAAAGGAAACAAATATTGCAGATTGTACAAATGAAAAGTAACTGGCTATGAGATGCAGAAAACCACCCCAGATGAGCTGGTGGCTTATTCTAGCATAAACCTCCTGACACTAGAGATGCCATGACAGCAGGCTTCCAATAACTCCTGCTGCAAATGAGATTTCTTACCAGCACCTTCGGCGTTGGTGGTAAACCATTGATTGCTGGCTTCTGTGGGAAGAAACAAAGATCGTAAAATACCTCCCACGCACCGATACAGCTAGCTAGCTAACATGACAGTGAAATCACAATACTTACAGGAAAATCTCTTTTCTCTTTTTTACGTGGCAGCTGAGGGATTTGTCCAGACCCTTCTGCATTTTCTTCAATGAGTTTTAGCATGCCATCCCCATTTCCTGAAAAGGAGCCCAGAGACATTTTGTAGCTCACCTGACATGGTGAAATAGAAAATATTTTGTTGTCCTGTTCTCTCTTCTCCCCTGCATCTAGCAGGAGTGGAGAAGTGAGCTCTGAAACTTCCATATACACATCTTGGGTAGCTGAACCCTTCCAAGGACAGCTGGCCACTCTTCTGCGTGCTAAGCTACACAGCAATAAAGGCTTTCCATTATCCAAACAGTGCCTGGGCCAAACACAACTGAGAATAAAGCTGTGGGAAAGTCCTCACAGATGAGCCTCCCTGCAGATTCGTTGCTTTTATGCTATTCCTGCAGGCAACACAGTAATGGTATTGACCGGCTGAACATCCTTGCTTTGGGAAGAACGCTTCCACCATGGGTCATGGCTTGAATCAGAACTAGGGCATATGTAAAAAGGAAAGCTGCACCTAGTGATCAGCTTGTATTAAAAAAAAAATTATCTAGTGAAAATAGCTGACTCCAAAACTGATTTCCTTTTACAGGATGCAAATCCCCTTCGGGAAATGTAACACATTTACCTAAGTCGCTGTATCTAGCTGTGAGCAATCCAGGGCTACTGATGCTGCTGGTCATACCAACGGGGCAAGAATCAGTCTGAGGCCCACAAACAGGAATACTTTGTCTCCTGTGAGCTGGCGGGCTCTGTTCTGCGAGTCTGGGAAATGTTTTATTGTCTGACATTTCTCATCATCTGGGAGGTTTTCCTCAGGATAACTGTTTATTCTCGGCTGTAACAAACCAAAGAGGTAAAAGTTACCTGGGAAATGGCACCTGCAAGGATAAACTTCAGACAAGTTTAATTCAAGTCAGACTGCTTCTACACAAAAAAAAATTATCAGCCTTTGAAAAAAGACATTTGACAGCAGCATAAACGAAGAGATATTCCTTCTCCGATGGAAAATCACTGCAGCAGGCAGAATGCTGAACAAGAAGACATCCCATGCAGCATGCTCTCTTTAGAGGGAAACCACCTACAAGTCAGTTTGTCTAGGGCAGCATACAGGGCCAGGAGTTCCCAGAGCTGAGACATGCAGACTGCAAGTCAGCATAAAATATGAAGCTGCATGGAGTCTGCTAGTAAACGGTATTTAACAGAAGTTATAAACTACTGAGAGCATCAGACAGAAGAGCTCCAGAGGCTGCGCAAGTGGAGTTTGCCGCCTAAAACTCTTAAAACCCACCATCTCTTACCTTGGGAGGTAGCGGAGGTGGCCCTGCTCGCTTTAGTGTTGATCTGCAATGAAAAGGTGCAGTAGTTAAACCAACAACAGAAACAGAATAACTAGAGAACACAGACTGCAAATAAGACAAGCTAGATGCATAGAAAAGACGGATCACAGCTTTGCATGAACAGGGTTAAACTAGAAGTCCAAGAGTGGGGAAAAAAGCACATTAATCTTGTTAGAAGTGTTGTTTTTTTATTAACTCTTGTTCTTTCATAAATGCCAATGTCATAGAGCGTTCTGCGGTGAAAGGTATTTGAGATTAGCAAATAAATATACATTCAGGGACTAGTTCTCTGAAGGTGCCCCCTTCCACTGCTTGAATTTTACTTTTGTGCTTTTTTCTAGATAATTCTTCCCAACAATGAAAATGCTGCATTTCTGGATCAGCCAGTAGATCGTGTCACAGAGCAATGTCCTCCCATAATTTTTCAAAGTTTATTTGAAAACAAGTCATCTACTTATTTGAAAAGGTCATCTACTCACAGCCACTCCAACTGCAGCTGAACATCGGGCCAACCGACAGAGGTTCACTATCGTTCGGTGCAGTTTGCAGCTTTTTTTTTGGGCACCAGAGGAGCAGCACATACCCCACCAGAGCTCTGCAGGGACACCTGCACATCCTGTCACTACCTCGATGGATTAATCGGCACAAAATCTGCTTTGAAGTCTTGGGCACTTCCATATGCACTCTAAGGTAATCTCAGGAAGGAGAGCAAGGGAAGAAAGCGTTGCTTTGCGAACATTCTCCTGACGATCAGATAAATAGTCAAGCGTGCGTTAGGCCTTTGAGTGCAACCAGCCCTCACTTATTTATAAGTGGCAAAGCTGCCTGCAGCATTTTAAGGAAAGAGGTTTTGCCAGAACACTGCCTGCTTTAGCGAGAGCCACACGGAGTAAACACAACTGTACGTGAAGGAGGTCCACTCACTCTTCAACATCTTCACTCCCATCGCCAAATTTTGTAAGCAGTCCCCTAGGTAAAATGTTTATAAAATTAAGAGCTCTGCTCTAAGGTCGACATGTGCAACTAAACCGATCGGTGATGTCATTTAGTTTCATAACAAGCATTTCCTAGCCCTTTTCAAAACAAAGTATTTCTCTCTTATTCACTGCGTTAAGTCCTTTTTCGTTTAGTATGGTTCTTTCCTTCCCTCACCCCTCAATAATCACTAAAGCTCTCTTCCATACCAGATACCGTCAACTCATCTTTCATTTCCCTACCTGGTATTTTAAATATTGTTGAAATGTCTAGTAAAAGTATAATATAAAAGAAGAAAAAAAAAAAAAAAGAGAACAGAGGAAGTTACTGGGAGACGAATGGAGAAAAGCCTTTACAAAGGGAAGTTTTATCCTCCTTCAGTGTTATACACTGAAGACACAGACTGTTTCCCACTACAGTTGGAATTTTTGTTTCAAAGCTACCCCACGGTCCAAAAAGAAATTCTGACTAGAGCATCAAAACAGCACTGAAAATATAATCCTGAAACAACCAAGAACTGATAAAATTTTGCAAAATGGCAATTTTCAAGCTGTGCCTTCAAAACTGCGTTAAATCTTAAAAAAATCTAACCCATAAATCTAAACCCAATAAAAAGCACTACTTGCTGTGCTGCTGTGAAGTCTAGGCTGCTGCATTCAGGAATCGTGAGGTGGAAGGGGCAGGTCAGAAGCTGGCTGTCTCAGTGTCCTGCAGCAGCCCAGTGCATCCAAGCCTCTGCCTGCAGAGCAGGCATCCCATATCCCACCACCTCACACGTCCGCTCACGTTCCACAACACACCGCATCACCCCCTGAGGAATGACCACAGGGGTAACGAACAGGAAAACAAAAGGATATTATACAAAAACGAACCCAGCCAAATTGGGATTAATGTAAAATTTCCCTGTGAGTTACTTCTGAAGGGAAAGCAGCAGAGTTGCCAACAGGAACTATTAAAACATTTAAAAGAGAAAAAGTCCAACCATCAACAAAAAACACCTCCATAACACAGAAAATTTATAAAAAAGTAATTTTAAAATGCTACAATAAGGATGAAAAAAACCCAAGAAACAAGTTCAATCATCAGGTACATGTTCCGATATTTCCCTTTCCAGTCAAGTAATTCTCAAGTCGAGCGTATCAATCTCCACTCACTGATAAAAGCCAAAGCACACGAAAAGCAAGGACCCCCCCCCCACACATCCTCTCTGCACATCCCTGTGTTACTCAGAATTGCTGGGACAGAGGAGCTATGCGTTTCCTGTTTATCTTTGCAAACTGGAAGTGGTTTCCAAGTAAGCAGCACGGATTCACCATCCAGAAACTTTATGCATGTCCTTTCAAGCCTAAATCTGTATCTATTTACCAATTTATAGCCCTAGCAACCTTTGCTACGGCCACATTCATTCTGCTTTTAATGCAGCCTGGTATAGACAATCTTAATAACACTACAAGAAACAGAATCAAATCAATAAGTCACTTTGTCAGGAGGAGCTTCCCTCCCTCCCTGCTCCTCGACCCCGCAGATTCCAGCTGTCTGCAGAAAAGCCAGCACTCACGAGAAAGGCTTTTCAATCTGCAGCTTGTCAGGGTCACACAAACAAACCAGGAGAGGAAGGAAAGCAGTCGCTGTCATTACTGGACACGGAGAGGCAGGGCCTACAGAGCCACTCCGAATTTTTACTACAATAAGAGTGAGAACAGAAAAACAGGTTGAACTTAAGAGACCCAACCACTGGCAATCTCCGTGACACGGCCAGCTTTCCAGGGGCTGTAATGTCAGCTGACAGCTTATGCAAGACTTCATCTGCAAAAAAGCCAAAGAAATTCACTGTCTGCTACTCAGTTCCAAATAAAGATGGGAAACAGGCTCTTTTAGCTGAGCAATTATCTCAACCGCAATACCATCTTTCCCTACATAGGTGCATCAGTCAGTATTACTGAACTTCCATAGTCTTCCCCGCAAATTCAAAGATTGCCTTTAAAGGCAGAATCCAGTATTTTGCAGTAAAAGGAAGCCACATACCTAATAAATTCAGTCCTAACTTGGACAGAGTTGTGCTCCCTTACTTCAGGCCTGCTTTTCCTGGGGAAATCAGTTATAGCACACCCTTAACTAAAACATGTCACAGAACACTACATGGCCATATCATGGATCACACCGACCAGATGCCCGCAGCAGAAGCCGTCATACTGAACTTGGTAAAACTACATCTTCAGAACTGGTTTCTCCTTCCCTTTCTTGCAAGGATGCGACTTTGGGGCTGCGAACGTGCTTTGCCACAGGACGTCACCACCACAGCCACAGCTCAGAAGAGAAGTGCGAGGCCAGGGCAGGATCCTGAACTCAGCCCTGGCAAAGTTACCAGCTTTGCTTCAGAAAATTGACTTTGGCTGTGTTATTTCAGTCTGCTGGCCATACATTTATGCTTCACTTTCCATCTACAACTGGGGAGCTATAACAAACTTAAACTACTGTTCGTGGTTAAAAGAGATTAAAACCCATTCCTCAAGAGAATGACCAACCAACTGCAGAAGGAGGAGGACTGCATATTGGGTAAAATCTCCTTTAACTTTATGAATATTAAAGTGGATTAGGGCTTACGGTTTGATTTTCCACCATAGCTCAATTCTTCTTTCAGAGTGTATTTTCATATTAAGTCACAGAAAAAAAAGATGACTTCAAACTCTGTACTCACTTGCTGCTTCCACCATCAACAAAAGGATTCCAATGTGAAGCAAAGTCAGTGCCAGCTGCCACCACCTGAAGATGCAGAAAATTTCATTTTTTCCCCCCCTTGCTAAACTTTACCCACCACACATGAAGAGGCCTGGGAGATTCCCAAGCCCTGCAGACTGACCCATAAGCAGTAAAATAAAATTCCAAAGTGAAATGATGTTTTACAATCTAGTTATAAAGCACCTACTGAAAAGCTATCTTTTTCTTCTTCTCAGACTTAACAGCAGCACCTGGAAGCGGTGCAATGCCAGTACCAAGTGGCAGTAAGTAGCATGAAAGCAAAAATTTATGGCCAAAACTCAGTAAGGATTTTCCACTCGGGATGCTTCCAAGACACTCTTCCAGCAAGAGAACGCACTGCAGTCACCTCCAAACTCATACGAGATGTCATCAGCTGAGGCTGGGAGCATTCCTGTCACTAGCCATGGCTCTGAGGGGACCCCACCGGTAACAACATGTACAGATCTAATCAATCAGACTAAAAAAAAGCTGAACTCGTACCTACCTGGTGAACAGCTGTAAAAAACAGGAATGGGATTTTTCTGGAGCGCTGAGTGCTAATGTCTCCAAATCCAAATTAACGGCAGCTGTTGCTATTCACAATGCTTATTAAAAAATTGAGCCCTTGTGTACACAGGCACATACTAATCCCAAAGAACGTTAATTAGCTGATCTGCAGTAAATGCTATGGGCTGGAACAAACAGCAGCAGCTCACAGGGGGCAAAACCGGCTGCATGCGAGCTGGCGGCCTTCCAAGAAACAAGCAGCAAATAAACCCTGATGATGGGAAGATCAGGGACTCAAATGCAGAATGGCCTCTTTGCGTTATCAAATTAATTGGCACACGTCGTCTTTTTCATCTGAGCATGACTCTCCGCACAAAGCACGGACAGCAATTCACGTTCTTAAAAATGTGGCAATTGTCTGAGGACCAAGAGTGGTCTTCTCATGGCTTTATACTTCAGAGACATATTAGTTAGAGCTGAACCACAAAACAATGAAGACACTATGATTTTAATAAATGAAGGAAAAAACAAACTTGTCCTTACCATTTCATCCCGAGCTTCTGTTTCTTTCCGTAGAGGGGGCTCAAACTGCAGCTTATCAACTACAAAACATTACATTTTCAAATTTAAGACACACACCATTATACTAGTGCCCTTTCAATGCTTACTACAGTGAAACACATGTTGTAACAGATCTAAATATTATGTACACAACACTTAATTTGCCTATAAAATATGACCATCACTTAATTATCAGTGTTATTGTCTAAATGCATAAATTTGCAAATATGAAACCCGCAGGAAAGAAACAGACCAAAAGTAAATACCAAGTTATTATATGAAAGTACACTAAAACATAACTTCTTAACCACATGTTACTTTTAACGCATGTGAAAGAGAAGAAAGAGGCTTTTTAACAGGAAGCTTCCTAAAAGTGTGGTATACGTGATGCAAAGGAGCAGATAACATTTACACTACAAAAGACGTTTGTCCAAACCTGGAGAAAGGTTGTTTCTACCCTCAAAATTTCAACTTAGATCTAACAGAGGAGAGGAGAAGGTTATATCAAAAGAAAATGCATTATGTTAACATGCACCCGGGTCAGGACAGCTACTGCAATCACAAGTGCTCCATCAGGATCAAGAAAAGGTTTCACTTATAAACTTGAAACAACGTACAGACAAACGCAAAATGCTATGTTTTTCCATGTTTTCTTATCACACCACGACACCCCATGTACTCCTGTAAAAAGACGTCCTCCTAATTATTAACTCATTCTCATTTTTTGATGTTTGCATGTTATTAGTGGTTTTGCTGTTTTAAGTAAGGCTGCGTGGTCTGACAGAAATCACAGAGCTGAAAGGCTACGCTGGTCATGCAAGGTTTCCACATAAACATTACAATGCAGCAATGAGATGGAACGGAACAGCAGAAAAATATGCACGTTTTAATTTTGGTTTTGGAAAACTGTGATTGAAGATTCATGTGTACGTGCTATTTCTCCTGGTTTTGTTTCTCCGATGTGCCAACGGCAGAAGAGACGTTCCAGAGTACAAAACAAAAGAATGACACCAATGTCCTCCATCGGTAGAAGCAAACCAACATCACAAAATGGACAAAGCACAGCGGGAACTTACAGTTTATCTCCGATGCCGTTCTTTCTGCCCTAATGTTCCTGTTCGTAGAACGAATTGTATGGCGGATAACGGAGTGAGGCTGCAAGGGTTATAAAGGGAAAAGCTGAGAAAAGTTGCATGGCTTCCTGTTGGATCTCAATTAACAATCACACCAACAAGGAGAAAGAATAGCTGTTGCAGTCACACACAGCAGCACCTTTGTCCTAGCCTCGCCCAGCCCGTGCACAGGACCCTTCTGTACATCCACAGCACAAGTGTGACAAGCGCTGCGGCAATATCTCCTGGCTTCTCCTGCATGGTAACTCTACAAATGGAGCTCTAAAAATACTGGAGCAGTGCCCCTTGTCAAGCTGCAATCTTACATTCCCAAAGCAAAGCAGGGTATTTAAACCACAGTTTTACCTAAAGACAGAAAAGAAAAGATGTTCTTACCTCAAAATCATCATCATCAACTTCACTGTAGTGTGTATGGTTGTCAGGATTATTAACTTTGTCCAACAGCTCAACCGCTAAAGATCTTGAAAGACCAGGCTGTCCTACAAAGCTATGCTAGAACCGCCAAAAAGAACAAGTTACAATATGCAACTGATGTGTAACTTTCACTAATAAACATCCCATACAGAACGTTCCTGAATTTTGCCTGCTTTCTGGGGGCTTGAGTATTTCTTTAATGACTCCTTAATGGCTAAACTTTCTAGCCCCTCCATAAGCACGGGAATGCCACACTTGTGGCCACTTGTAAATTGGAAATTAAACTCTGAGTCAAACAGTTACACCTTAACTTCACTTTTTACGTGAGTAGTTCAGTCAAGTTTAGGAAGGCAGAAATAGATACGTGAACAACTGCTAAATATATCCGTTTTCTATCTGGGTGACAGGAAGGGTCAAGTTCTATGCAGCTGTATCCAAGAGGCTCAGACATCCAGTTGCAGAAGGGACAAGGCTGAAGACAGAACAGGAAGCAAATTTCTGTAATTGTTCCTACCAAAAATCGTCTAAAAATCTTGATACTGAACAAAATCTTGCTACTTCCTACAGTTGGCCAATGTCTCTTTCCTTCGGATTTCACCACCCATGTTGTAAGATCAGAGGAGAGAAATTGTTCCAGTTTGGTTTCCTATTGATCTGTTGCTCATGTTGAAGCAAGAGATCTCTTATTGATGTCACTAAATGTTCCAAGTCACTTACAGAAAGGAGTCTGTCTGCTGTTGGCCTCTTCTTTGGATTTTTTGTAAGTGCTATTTTGACAAAATTATGGAATGTTGATGACCTGAAAGAAAAATGAGGTTTTATGTTTAATTTTTCAAGAAGATATTTTTGATTTTACCATAGTTACTAAACAGATTACAAAAGGGTGTGCTAAATTAAGAGTGTCATCCAGGTACCTCCTCTCAGGTTTGAATAATTACATTTCCAAGTTAACAAAACAGGAAAAAACCCATTCGAGTCATGGAATTTGCATGGAAAACATTTTGCTACAGAAAATAAACCAAACACTTATGCTGCTATTTCAACTTTTTCCAGTCTCAATTGTTATGGAATTAGATATCAGAAGTAAAAATTGTGAGTTATGTGCCCAGTAAACCCTCAAAATCTAGGCAAACCTACAAGTTTCACTGTTCTTGCCTACAGGTAGGAAAATAAAATACAAAGTTCTAGACAGAGACTCAACGTACTCTTTAAAATGCTTTGTTGATATTTTCCAAACAACTCAGGTGACTGTGTCATATCATCTCTTTTTAGATGGGAATTATGACTTGATGTTATGACCTGACCTACAGTTTTTCAAGCCTTTTTCTCACAACTGCATTTGTGTTAGCACGCCTCTTTGGGTGCAATATTAGCCCAAGTCTGCTTGCTTTCAAATCACATTACGAAATACGTTTCCTCTTCTAGCCTTAGCATTTCAGAAGGTGACACTGGAGCAGTAAAGTGCATTGGCTGGTGTTACACTGAGTGGCTTCAATACAGGAAACGTGCACTCAGAAGTGTTTTCTCTCCTCTAGCACACATCTGCCCACTCAAATACCTCAAGGGAAAGAGATTGAGTAAAAAATCCCGCATACCAGAATAGTTTTGAGTCTCAGAAATAAAATGTTAGTAAGTGTGGCACAAAATCCTGCAGGCACTAGGAAGGTATCACAGGTTAAAGAAATCATGAAAGGATTAAACGATTACCTGTCCCATTGACAGTAGCAAATGCCCTGTAATACGAATTAAGGGGAAAGGATAAAAATAATTTTCCTTCCTAGAACATAAAGAGGATGGAAGAAGGGAGATTTCATTTCCCTCTGGATCACTGGCAGGGATCAGTTTACACAGGTAGGGCTGCCCTGTCCTGTGCTGCTGGGTTTCTGTCATGTCAGAAAACATCTGCGGCTGGGACCTTAACCCTCTCGTCTGCTTTCAGACACCTATAAAAAGTAACTAGTTGTTTCTCTGTGAAACTTCCCATAAGTGAAACCACCTCTCAGGTCCCCCAGTTAAAAACTAGCACATGCTATTTTTCACTGCCTCCTTTTAATGATGACAAATAGTTTTTTCACATTATCTACAAAATATTGAACAAAGGAAAGAGTTTAACCTACCATTTTGCTTTTTCCTTTAGCTTCGGTGGTTGAAAATTACTTTTTGACATTAAAAACAAAGCCCTAAAAGGTAAAGGAAGAATAATGTTGTTGTTATATGGTAAAAAAAATAGTTAATTTCACTCCACTATCTAAACACTTTAATACTTTACAGTAAGAATCATACTGGTGAAACTGGATCATAGTCTATACTGTGTTAGACAACAGACACAGTAAAGCTGTTAATTTTCTTATCTTTAAATAAAATCTTTTTATCACCGTGCACAATCCTGTTAAACATAAGGCTTCAGCTTCTCTACTGATTTACTGCACCCGTTCTTAATCACATTGCTGTTGACACTACCAAGGGGCTGGGTTTTTTTAAAATTAAAAATGTCAACGATCATTTCAACTCTAAATTTAAGTCTGTATCTTCAGACTGATGTCTTAAAACCAGACACAGCTCACGCAGAAAATTGACAGCTGATGAAGGAGCCCTAGTGTGAGTTCCAGGATTGAGCTATGGAGAACGTTAAACTCTGTCGCCTGGGACTGAAGGGGGTCCTGAAGATAAGCAAGCTCCCCAGCCAGCAGACCTCATCGGGTGAAGATCAAACATGGGTGGCTGAAGCTCTGCAAGTTCAATCGCCGTTATGCCAACTGCCCAGATATCACAGAGCTGGTTATATCCACCGTTCTTTTCCACTGCTGCGACTTCTGGGGCCATCCTTTAAAAGCAAAGGCATCGTTCAATGAGAGCACCCGCCACTTCTGAATCAGTGCCTGCACAGGGGAGGCACAAAGCACGTCACGTAACCCCAGAGCAGAAAACCCCACAAAGAGCACAAGCCAGGGAAAAGCCTGATGCCCCCCTCCCCTCACCCAGCATTAGAGGAGCAGAGAAGCACGAAGAGGTTTTGCCTGAGGTCATGGGCTGGACAGCAGCGCTAGGAATAGAACCGGTCTCATGATTCCTGGTGAAATGCTTTAATGACCAGATAATCTTCCTGCCCTCAGTCCTCCTTCTCCAACAGGATAAAGAGGGCAGCGCACAATTAGAAGCCATTGTCTGGATTAAGCTGTACATACACATTCAGTCTGTACCAAGAATACCGCCCTAGGCATCTCAACTGCATCACGGTAATGCCAGAAACAAGCAGCAGTTAAATTTGCATATATAATCCAGCTCAAGATTTACAGTGATATATATGCATATTAAATGCTGTCTTATACGGACAATAATCAGTAAAGATGATTAAAAGACAGTTTAACATCTGTTTTTCTTCACAACTCTTTCCACAGAGAAATCGAAAAGACATTGCTTAGTTTATTCATTAAAAGTGTAAGAAGCTGCTGAGAAACTGAATGAGCATTAAGTATCCAGACAAAGAATGTTCTGCATTAATAAACTCGGGAGAAACAGCAATCCTGCCTCAAATATCAGGTAGCTTGTGTTACAGCAAAAGTCAGTTACAATCAGCGCTTCCCAGACTTTTACCCTTTGGACATTTTACTTGGAAGAAAGGGAATTAAGGCAATTTAAAAATGTGTGTATACTTCAGTGTGTGTATTTTAGAATTCTTGGCATAAGTACAGACTTGGCTTTGCACGCAATCACAGCAATCAACGTAGTTTATTACCAGTAAGGGGTACCAATAAATGATTTCCTCTTCGCAATGGTGGCTGTTATTTTTGCTGCTACACCGAAGTCAGCTGGAAAATGAATTATCATAGACTCAGACATCTCATTTTAAGACCTGAATTCTACTCTAGGAAGTATTATATTATGAAAGAACAATCACATTTCTCATCCAAATTAAAAATTAATTCCACTTCAACAGTTAAAGACTGATAATGAGATCAGCTAACATCTTCACTGACATGACTTCAAATTGAAAAGCTGAGTTTCTACATGCAGCTCGCTCACTATCCTGTTCCTCTCCTAGCTGTTTTTCCATCTCACAAGACAGCAACCAAGCAACCTCACAAAATTTAGTGGATATTCATTTAATATTCGAGAGGAAAAACAGCATCATGCTTTGGAAACGGTACTATTTCTGTGTTACTTATGGAGGAACTGCGGGGGACCATCTGTTCTCCTTTCTGGAGACTGTCTAGGGGACAATAATCCCTTGCTCTCAGAGCTGCAGATAATCAGGTGGTCTTGCAGAGCCAAAAATCATTTCAGTCCTTTTTATTTTTATTGCATTTGTAGCATGATAGCTGGAGGATAATTGTAGGCAAATATAACTAGCTTAGCAGGCAGAAGGAAGGTATCCGTGCATAAACCAAGTTTAATGCAGTCAGTGGAATCTCCTATCAGTTTCAAGGTTTTATGCTTTAAAAAGCCATACTTTCCTAGCACAGCACTCCTGGTTCACCAGGGAGCACAGGGGAGTAAATATGTTGAACCACACAGCTTTTCTGAAAAGTAATGATGCAGCTAGTGCACAACCACCCCGATTCCAACACGAGAAACAGTAAGATGCGGAGCATCTCAGTCCTTCTCCCAGGATATCTGCTCCTGTCTCCTGCAGAGCCTTAACTACACATAGACTTCTGTGACATGAGGCAGTAGACAGGCAGATTGGGGTTTTGAAGGCAGCACACTCAAACAACAAGAAATCCAGCCTGTTTGTGCCCCACGAAATGCAAAACGTCACTGGAGGAAACCAGTAATACAGAGCTCTTCTGAGTTTTCACCTATTGACCTCAGAGCGCTTGCAAAGGAGGAGAGTTTCCTCTTCTCCACCTGTATGGAAATGCCCAACGTCATACGCTGGGCTAGAGGCACATGCAGAATCGAACCCCACTCTTCCACAGGCTGCCAGGCTCAGGGGATCTCACACAGCAGTGGATCCTTGGAGGCTCCAAGGGAGAAATGCCATTCTGGCTAGGAACAAACACACTGATACCCAGGTAACCCCAACCTGGCAAATTCCAGGTAAACCTGGGAGGCTTCAAGGGTTGGCAGTTGAAAAAAAGAAATTATCTGTAACTTCTTGATAGAATGCAAAACTTCTCATGTACACAAGCCCATGGGTATACCCTTTCTGTCGTCAACTATTGCCCCAAAAAAGAACAAGAACATCCTGCGGTGCAAAATCAAATGGTTCATGCCGCTGAGAACAGTATCTAATAAAATTGACTGCAACAATACAGGAGATCTGCTTTATTATGCTTTATCATCCGTAGCAAGCTCAATCTTTGCTGTACATGTGCTGTTCAACACAAAACAAAGTCTTACAAAAGCTGAATATTCTTCTTGGGAGGCATGGTCTCTACATTCTGGTTATTTCTTTGTCTTAATGGAAAGACAAAAGGTAACTGGCTACATCAAAGTATCCCAGCTGGTACCGTAGCTTTTGAACGATCAAATTAAAACACTCCCGTTTTCTTTCTGTCTTACTATTCAATCCAGGGAACTTACCTAATTTGACATCTCCATGGTCTGTTAGTAGAATATTTGCACCCTAAAACATAGTAAATAGAAAGTTAAAAAAGCTTTATCAGCAATATTTTTCTGCACTAGAAAGTTTAAGCTAAGTTTCTCAAAGTTCCAAGTTACCTTGATATCTCTATGCATTTTGCCCTTCATATGCAAATAAGCAAGACCCTGGAAATAAAAGAGATACAATGCTTCATTTTGCCATTTGTTAACATACTACGAAGCCAGTCCCATTTAATAAATTTAAATTACTCTGTGTATTTTATTTGAAAGGGGAGAAATTTGAGATTTGCAGATAAGACGTACAGTGGATTCTCTTCCTCAGCTCTCCCAGCTCCAATGAATACATGTGAAGACTCGCTTAAGCCAGCCCTGGTGTAACATTTTACATAGATATATACGTATTTTCAAAACAAACCTCAAGGTACATAACCTATTCCCTTTACTAAAATTAACTATATTATTTGAAGTCCTGAAGGTTTCAACCAGCAGGTGTTTAGCCTTTTAGCTACCCTTTCAGCAATACAGAAGGGCTCAGGAATAGAAATGCCGAGCAGATTAGTTCACAAGTCTACACCGCTGCCTCTGGCAGTGACCAGTTCGGCCACTGCTTCAGGGAAAGGTGTGCATCCCCATGATTCCCTCATGGAATTATTCATGGATACGCCCAGTGGGGGAAGAAAAATTCAGTCAAAAAAACAAGCTGCCCGCATCATCTTATCTTGCATTGCTACAGTTTTTAGCAATCACAAAATGAAACAGAATTTTAGACACCTGGTTGCAGTGTTTTTCCTCTACGAATTATTAGAACTTACTGCCACAGATGAAGCAGGCAGTTTAAAATGTGCCTTTTTTTCATTACTAAGCTACTTACCCTTGCCTACTAGGTATTAGCTGTTTTTTGCAACGAAATTCCAAAATTTATCCTAACCAACTGCTGCACTGAATCACTGTAAGAACAATGGATGAATATAGCCCAGACAACACTGTGGTCACAGCCTGCGAAGACCAGTCCCCTGCTGGGCCACCGAACAAACAGGAGCAGGATGGAGTTTTAGTATTTTGGTGCCGCAGTGGGATCCTTGTGTAAACTGGATCTGCTCATGTAAGCTCCTTTGCAAATTACAGCACAGAACACTGCTCCGACAATGAGTTTAAGCAAATATTTGCACTACGCTACTGGAGTTTCTTGCTAATTTTTATTTACAATATGGAAACTAACAGATAAACCCTGGATCATTGCTTTCAGCTAGATTCCCAGCGCTTACAAATGTAAGTGATGGTACAGCAGTGATTTCTGAAATCATCTTCTGTATCTACTTTCTGTACGTGGAGGAAACACTTCATTGTATACCTGCAGAAGTACAGTACCTGTAAAGTTTCCCTGCATACATATGCAATTTGTAACTCTGACAGAGGGCCTGTTACTGAAAAAAAAAAAAGATTACAGAGTGTGTAAGTCTACAATATACAACACACAAATAACATTGTGAAGCAGCCAAAAAGTGGTATCTCCACGCAAAAGTCAAAGACCGATTTTACATGAACTGTATTTTACATTGAGCTGAGAAGAGGGTTTTGTTTGCTTGTTTTACAGAAAGGCTTTCTGTAAAAAAAACCCCAGCACAGTAACAGAAGACAATACCCACAGTGAGAAGAAAATCTGTTTTGACAGAAATCTAATTATCATTTTACAAGTGACTTCGTAGTAATGCAATATCCTGTATTCTGAGGAAGGTAAAAAACAATAAAAGTGACTTCTGCTAATTTTTTAATATCTGAAACGGCAATGTTCTATACTAGGGGCCTATGGGACTTAGAATTGTTTTAAAGCTATTTTACTAACTGGCTGAAAAATAAAGCAGACAGCGCTCTGCTATTCTAAAACTCCATGTTATCATTTGAAGGCAGAGCAAGTCCCCAGACTGCTTTTCCAGCAACCCCAATAAATCCTTCTACAGAATCAATAACTCTAGATGAAACCTCAGAGGGGAAAATAATAATAATAGAGTAGCATGGTATTGCACAGGAGCAGGAATAAGAGTAAATTTTATCCTTTAAAATGAAATTTTGAGACTTCCCAGTGCAAACCCCTTCTTCTCACCATGTACAGTCTCCATATCCAATAAATGTGATTTCTGGTTGTGAACTTTTTAGAGGTTTTTTTCCCACCCCTTCAGAAACTGTTCCTGCATACGGCATTGAGACATGGGCAAGCTCCCAGCATACAGCAACTGAAGAGCTCTCCACTGCAATAACTCAAGCTCTTTGAGTCAGTCCCATAAGCATCATGAAGAAAAATAAACAGTGTGATGATTTAAAAATAAAAGCATGTCCTGTCCTAGAATGATAGGGTATTTGCCCAAAATGATGATCAGCATATCTGAGAAGTGCTCTCAACAAAATCTTTTGACTGTAGCTAAAAAACCACTGTTCATGCCCTAAAAAAAACCACGTGCAGTGCCTGGCCAGTACCAACCATTCCTCATTAGTTGGCTTATTATTTATTTTTCTTCTTTGCAGAAAGCTTCCAAAAGGTACAAATGTTAAAATAAGTTTCAAAGTACCATGGTAAATATCTTGGAGGGATCCCCCACCGCAGTATTCCATGCATATCCACAGCTTTTCACGGCTATCAAAAGAAATTTAAAACACAGGCATCAGAAGCTGATTGATCTGTATAACAACAGAGTTCTGTATAACAACAGAGTTCATTATTTAAAGTATTTTCTATCAGTCTTGATCATCTTTGTTAAAAAAGACATTCTGATACAGGACTAGCTGTGAGACGTTTTACATGTTATTAATAATCTCAATACAAATTCTCACTTATCAAAATGAAAATTTTATGCCAAAGTCACTGAGAAATCTTTAAATGTTATCAGACCTAGAAGCTGTTGCTTTAACTCTTGCCTCCTAACTGCAATGAAGAACACGCAGAAGAAATACCTGAGGTTTATCTGCTATCAGCAAGACTCCATTAGATAACACACTAAACTCGGTTTCAATCTTAAATTGAAATTACCTAATTATATCTAAAAAACTCTTCATGGCCTCCAAAAGGGGGACTGGGATTTTAAAATTTAGCCATTTTTTTCCAGTTTGGAAGGCTGTACAGATTACTTAAAAAATGCAGCCCTCCAAGAAATCTAGAGAGGAAGCCTCATAGAAAAAGACCAAGCAGGCAAAGCGGTGATATATATTCCCACAGAGCCAACTGATAAATAGCAGAGTTTCACAGAAATGGAAAATACTCCCCAATTTTCTATCTAACATTTAATGTGTGCACTTGAAGATGCAGCCAGCTGGCATCACCTTGTTTCTGCCTCTCAGTACATCGCATCTGTTAACCCAGAACTATGAGAAATGTTATTACCAGCAGCTCAGATTTAGGGTTTTGCTCTTACAACTCACCGGTTGTACTTCTACAGTACACAAGACTACCATCAAATAAAATATCTAAAAGCAATTCTGCTCTAGATAAATAACGAGCTAGTTTTATATTAAAAGTGATACATGTTTAAAATCTGCCCCGCAAGTGAGTAGAATTGGATATGTTGCAAGAATCTCTAGGGGAAAAGTTTCTTTCTGTTCCTAGTGATAAAAATATTCCAGCCTTTTGGCCAGCAGAGAAAACAAAGTATTAGTCACTTTTTTTTTTTTTTTAAAGCCAACTGGGAACTGAAGCGAATTCAACCTAGAGAACACTGAGAGAGGATATAAGTACTAAACCAGTCTGAGCCTTGTCTTGGGAAAGAACTAACAGAAATGCACGTTAAAAAAAAAAGGGGGGTTTACCTGAGATAGCTCCCAAAATAGGCGACAATGTTGCAATGTTTGCATTCTTTAACCATATAGATTTCCTGTTGTATCAATGAAAAGTCGTCTCCTGAAAAAGAGGAAGCAGCCACAGTTACATCACATGCAACTGAACGTTCAAATAGATCTGAGAGTGTCCACGTAACTCATAAAAACGAGCCATAGGCCTGGATAACTGCTAAGCCCTCCAGGAGGGTTTTCCAGCACGGCGGCCCATTCAGCAAGAGTTATCTACATCCACCATCCTTCCAGTTTCCACCCTTTATTACATCCTTTGCATGAGGCGCGCACATTTCTTGAAGACCCACAGAGATGGGCTGGCCTGGTGGCCTGAACATGACCCATCAGCTCAGAGAGCTCGGCACGCACCGAAAGCCTTCTGAAAAAGAAGGAAAGGGATCCCACAGAGGGATGGCAGCATGTGAGACAACTCCGGAGCAGTCCCTGTGCAGCCATGGGACAGCCCCAGTTTGGAGCTGATCTAGCTTTACTGGGACATGGTGCTCACAGCACAAGGGTCCCAACACCAGAAGGAAAGATTGCTGCAAACTAATTCCTGAGTCCCCTGCCTGAAACCAGAAGAGATCACATACCAGAGGCTCTTTATTAAAAGTATTTCATTGCAAAACGACCCTGACAGAGCATATGGCCTGCCCGCCCACTCAGCCACCGCTGACTCAGAAGAGAAGCGCAGAATCCTCAACACGGATTGCCTTGTTATGAGTGCATTTTTGGATGAGGACAGCTACACAAGCACATTTGCACATCCTAATATTCTTTGCAAAAAAAAAATATCTACTGAAAAATGTTATGTACAGAGCAATAGCCTAGCATGTTTCTGCCACTTTAAAGAATTATAAATAAATTAATTAATTACAGATGCAACAAAGCAAACTAAAATATCTGAAAGCTAGGAAAAACATTGGTATACTTTTATTAAATCCTGTTGACAGAATTTCCAAAGAGAGGATGGGAACATCCTTCTGTTCCCCCCACGACCTAGAGCTCAGCTTTGCCTCCCTGAGGCTCAGGGCAGGCTTAGACCCAGTCCAGCGCTGGGGCTCCTACGGAGGCTCGGATCAGCCAGCTCTGGAGGAACAGCCCAAACACTAGCAATGACATATCAGATAACATCAGCACAAATAACATCAGAAGAGCAAAAGGGCAAAATTCAACCTGTTAGGCCATCCCAGACATGCGTCTGCTTTGTGATCGTGCATATATATATACTTTACTACCTTTAGTCTTCCTTTGGCATGAACAAAACTTCTGCAACAGCTTGCAAGACACAAAAGACTAGAATGTAGATAAAGGTTTCAGGTTTTAGATAAAATGCTGCTCCACACAGTGTGGTAGCTACCATGTCCTGTCAAGGCAAAAATTGCTTTGCGTGTTTACAGATTCACAGAATCCCAGACTGGCAGGGGTTGGAAGGGACCTCTGGAGATCATCTAGTCCAACACCCCTGCTAGAGCAGGATCACCCAGAGCAGGTTGCACAGGATCGTGTCCAGGCGGGTTTTGAATCTCTCCAGAGAAGGAGACTCCACAACCTCTCTGGGCAGCCTGTCCCAGTGCTCGGTCACCTCAAACTGAAGAAGTTTTTCCTCATACTGAGATGGAACTTCCCGTGTTCCAGTTTGTGCCCATTGCTTGTTGTCCTGTCACTGGGCACCACTGAAAAAGTCTGGCCCCTTCCTCTAGACACCCACCCTTTAGATATTTATAAGCGTTGATCAGATCCCCTCTCAGTCTTCTCTTCTCCAGCGTAAACAGACCACTTGACCTTATTGAATTTCATATGGTTCCTCTTTGCCCAATTCTCTAGTCTGTCCAGATCTTCCTGAATGGCAGCACAGCCTTCTGGTGCATCAGCCACTCCTCCCAGCTTAGTATCATCAGCGAATTTGCTGAGGGTACACTCTGTCCCCTTGGTTGTTTTTTTTACTTTTGTTTAAAGTTTCACTAGTAAAAGTTATCACCTTCTATCAAAGTCAGGGATGTACAACCCAGAAAACATACTTAATTTATATGATTTTGACAAGTCCAAGAGGTCTCAAGCACTGTTGTACAATCTCTTTGGATTCTTCACGTGTTTGTTTAACAATGTTGGAGCGAGTCCAGAGGAGGCCACGGAGATGATCCGAGGGCTGGAGCACCTCTGCTATGGAGACAGGCTGAGAGAGTTGGGCTGTTCAGCCTGGAGAAGAGAAGGCTCTGGGGAGACCTTAGAGCCCCTTCCAGTCCCTGCAGGGGCTCCAGGAAAGCTGGAGAGGGGCTGGTGACAAGGGCAGGGAGTGACAGGCCAAGGGGAATGGCCTGAAGCTGCAGGAGGGAGATGGAGATGAGATGTGAGGCAGAAATCCTTCCCTGTGAGGGTGCTGAGGCCCTGGCACAGGGTGCCCAGAGAAGCTGTGGCTGCCCCTGGCTCCCTGGCAGTGTTCAAGGCCAGGTTGGATGGGGCTTTGGGCAACCTGGGCTAGTGGAGGGTGTCCCTGCCCATGGCAGGGGGTTGGAACTAGATGGGCTTTGAGGTCCCTTCTAACCCAAACCATCCTAGGATTCTATGATAGCTATTATTTTTAATAATCTCTTTGAAAATAGATTTGTTTATTTGCTATGCTTTGAAGCAACTCCGCTGAGCAACAATGACCCACAGCAGCCAGTACTGATGTCCAGGTCCACAGCATTTACCAACCCTTTGAGATCCCCGGCTCTCCAGACATACACCAGTACATAGTAGGTGTTTACAGATAGAGCGAAAGAAGTGCCAATTTGGTATAACAATTTCCAAATGATCACAACCTTTATGTCTAAATGATTACCAGACTTTTACTTAAGAAAATAACTACAGAATAGAAAGGTAGAAGGGAACACACTCGTATGTGCAAATCCCTGACTGATTTCAGTAAATCCTCAAGGGCTTCTTGAAGTTGAATTGTATGGAGAACCACTTCACTGGGACAGGAAAACACGAGTAGAAGAGCTTCAAATGTCAAGAGTCTTTTTTAAAACATAAGTAGTATTTTTTTAAATAAAAAAAAAAAGCAACACGATGTCCATAAATTTAGCACAGATTTCACACTGTGCTTGCTTTATGGTTTACCTTTCAACTACGACTTTGCCTGAATTCATGCACCCTGCCTATAAATGATTACTTATGAACAAAGGATTTTGGAGTTTGAATGAGATTGATTCATTTCTCCCATTTCTCTGACAAACTTCCTGAGGGACACTGTTGAATGCTCACAGATAACTAACTGAAGCATTTTAAAACTACAGAAGTTTTTCAAGAAAGTCAAATCTAAGCAAGTTTGAAAGCAAAAGCCTCCCACCCCACTCCAAAAACGGTACTGCCTTTCTCTAACGCTACTAGCTGCCCAGGACTTCACAGTATTGAACGCTAAATACCCCTGCTCTCTTCTTGAACTGCCATCTTAAAATCGAAGAATCTTCAATGTGTCAGAAGCAGCATTTCTGAACAGCTAGATACCATCATATGTGGAAGTCATGAGCAAGAAGCTTTCCCATAACTGCAAAAACTTGTAGGCAGCAGCAAGAATTGCCCTTCGACAGCACATCGATTGGGCTGCCTGGTGTGGAGCACCAGGAACAGCAGTTCTAGGAACCGTGGCTAATGGGGGAAAATTGAAGGAAATACAGTGATAGAAAAAGACCGACAGGCGAAAAGATAGCAATCTTCATGCACATAAAAGATATCAGGGAAGGGGGAGAAGGGATAATCCGTTCTCCACTTTTATGATAGGACAATTAGCAATGGGCTTAAATTGCCTTAACCTACATTCCCTGTACAGATGGAAAGCTTCTCCTACCGGAGCAACATCAGAGCGCTGAATTTGAAGGCATGGGAAGCTGTGAAATTTCCCACCAGTGGAAAAAAAAAAAAAAAAAAAAAAAAAGAAAACACTGAACAACTACCCATCAGGAGTGACTGAAGCTGATCCTGCCTGTAGTAAAGGAGGACAGAAAAGATTACCTCTTGATTTGCAATTAATAAATGAAGAATTGATGCAAGAAATAGAGTTTCCTACAGAAAAGGCGGGGGGGAAGAGGAAAGGGGGGTGCAGGATGAATACAGACAGGGAGCTGATAGAAAAGTAGCAAACAGATGAAAAGAAGAGGAGAAGTATCCATGAGAAAAGTTTGGCTAAAATATGTAGAAATGATTCTGAAAGATCAGACACAGAGATAGGAGAGATGTATAGTTGTTCAAAGACGACAAGAGTGAATTCAAAACAAAGGAATTCAGAGTTTCCAGGCAGCTGGAGTATTAATCTTGGCAAGAGATGCTGGAATAGGGCAAAAATTAAATATCCTTGGATAGCACGAAAAAAAAAAGACGACAGTAAGACAAAGAATTTGTAGAAAATACTTCATCGAGAGGGAGACAGCAAGATAAAAAGAATTAGATCAAAGGTGACAATATATCCATACAAAGAGATTTTCATCTGTTTTAGTCATCAGAGATTGCTTGATGCTAAATAACATGGAATTGGAAAAATGTACTTTTTGTCTACTCACATGTTTGCAATTATGGGTTATGTGGCATGCTGAGCAAAAACATCGTTTAGGGAGCTGCTGTAAATCACACGAGCGGTGTGGTGAGTCACTGCAGCTTGCTACTATTATGTAATTTTACCTCTGCAGCAAGACACACAGGACACAACAGAGGGTTACAATGGAATATTCTCCTCTGATCACAGCTCACAGTCGGGGCTGCTCTGCTTGGCACAACCAGCTGCTTGTTCTCCAGCACAGCTGGCAGGGAGGGGACCGCTGAAACTTGCGGCCGTATCATGGTGTGATCCGATCGGATCAGGTTTCAGAAACTAAGCAAAGTAAGGCTTGGTAAATTCAAAATAAATCCATATTTAAACAGGAGATCATCGAGAAAACTGACAGACCATTAACACTAGTGAATTATTCTATTTGCAGACACTACTTCTCACCTATGTGGAACTGGCATCTACAGATGTCCTGCCAAGTTGTCCTAGATGGAGAGCATATGTATGCTGGATCCACACACCCCACGCTGCAGCACGGGAAGGATCTGATGGCTCTAGTGCCTATCACACAGCGCTATTAGGTCTTCTGAGCATGCCTGACCTTGATGGGTTTTAAGCAAGTTTACTCCTGGTCTTAATTTCATGTGCTCTACTGACCGCTTTGAGTGGTGCCACCCTGCAGAAAGATGCAGGGTCACTTCTCACGACTCCTCCTGGGTCAGCTGTGAATCCCTTTGTTGTCCAGAAAGCTCCTCAGGGAAGAAATTCATAGTTACTGTTTTAAATTGGTTTATTCTGCATTACTTCAGTGCTGCATCACAGGGCTGATGCTGTGCGGGAACAGAGGGAGGGACGGGCAGGCAGCGTCCAGGGCTCGCACGCAACTGGGAGGAGAGAACTGACGGCATTCGGAGACATGCACGGTGTCACCAAAGGGTGGGACAGAACCACTTACTAAGAGGCCAGACCTTCAAGGTGCCAGCCAGCCTGCCAGCACTCCTGCCCCGAGCTAGTGCCCTCAACACGCGGTCCTCATGTGCCCCAGCATGGAAGGCAGACACGACAGGCTGCCTGGAGGAGGTGTGACATGCTCCAAAGCTTATTCTCCAAGTCCTCCTACAGAGCTTGACTGTAGGTATTTCGCAGACCTGGGACTTTTAACACTGTAATTAACATTTGTTATTTAGAAGTGAGATGACGTTTAGCCAGGTGGACGCTGCTGTACAGGATGCTGAAGGACGAAGAGCAGGGTCACACCATGCTCCCCAGTTCTCACTCCCTCACTCCAAACCACTTTCCTGAGCGTTCAATCTCCGCTGATGAAAGGGATGGCTTTCCTGATACACAGGCTTTTGCTTAGATCGGAGTTTGCTGCCAGTCTTTCGCCTCTACCCTCGTTAAGTTTAACTCCTGAGACGTTTTCCAATCCCCATGTAGATAGGCTGATGAGCAATACAACTGAACAACAGCCCCAAAATATTTTTGGGAGAGTGGAGAGGATGCAAGGCATTACTGCAGCATCCCACAGCTAAACTCCCACAAAACTCCTGATTTCATCACCACCCTGCAGATCTGCATTGCTCTTTACCGACCATTTTTAAAACTGCGAACAATCCTTTCAAAGCTTCACAACTTTAAGAAGCAGAATAATTTAAACCGCACTCAAGCATCCGAGCTGTTTTATCCATACCTCTTTTCTTGGGATTCAAGGAAACCTGCAGTCTGACAGAAAGAATTTAAATTCCCCAAACGTGAAGCTCAGAAACTTGATTCCAAGCAGGAAACAGTTATTTGGAAACAATGATGTTTCCACCAGCAAATTTTACTGCCAGGCATTTTGCTGCCAACTGCTAACCACTGATGGTACTGATTATCTCTCCACTGATATAAAATATTACTGATGGTGATGTGCTGCCACAGCAGCACAAGGGCTGCAATAAGCAGCACACAAGTGTTTGGAGTGACTGGTCTAATGACAGAAACGATTTCCCCGTGTATGTTCTCCTCTGCCCTGCCTGAATCCTATTTATGAACAGCCATGTGCACACATAATCTATGTTCCTATTCCATATAATCTATATTTTTATTCCTTAACACTTTCATCTCTTCTCTCTCCTTGCCTTATCTACTTATTGTTGTACATCTCAGCCTTTCACGATCCCATTTTTACTCTCCCTTCTCACGACTGCTGTCTCACTATTGCTATTTTTCTTCATGTGTTCTGTCAAATAACGTGTCCTCCTGATTCACCCGTTCACAATCTGCCTTCACCCCAAGTGTCGCACTCTTTATTACCTTCCAACTAAAACGTGTGATTTTTCAGCTTCTTTCCTACTCATAACAACGCCTTCCCCACCACAATCCCTTCTGCTGGCCTTCTTCATCCAAGAAACTCTGTGTTGTAAGTGAAAGCTTACACTACACGGAAACATGAGCTCACCCACTCTGGACAAATACATTTCTGAAAGAAGAGCAGCAGATTATTAATGCATTATAAGTACGCAAAGTAAAATTAGACCAGATTTCAAGAAGTTAAATTTAATTAAAATACTGGGAACTCTACATTGGAAGACCATTCTGTCTCTGTTTTGCTTTGTGTACGCTCCACAGGCGGGCTGAGCAGCTGTGCAAGTGCAGCAGTACCACTGCGGACATGGCACGGCACAAGGCAATGCCCAGGCTTTAACGGCTCTGGCACACTTGGAAGCTTAGGCGTTCAGACAGACGGAGCATGGTGTAAGGAACTGTACACCCGCCTCTCCCAACCAAACGGTGTTGGTGTCTCCCAGGCTATGGCGATGCTAGCCTGGTGCCACGGGAGGTGGCAGCCAGCAAAGGAGCACAGGAATCAGAAGCAAGGGCTTCTGGCAGTGTCTGACCAGCTGCTGTTCAGTGCCTAAAACCTGTGTATATTTAAACCGCCATGCACAAAGGACACGATCCCAAGCCTGACCTGGTTATACAACACAAGGCAGTGAAGGTGTAAGTGGTACTGAGAAGATGTTTTCATATTTCTTCAACCCCAGGTGCTGCCAACAACAGTTCAACCTCTGCAGGCTTACTTTAAATAAGCCTCAGGCTTGTTCTTCTCCATAGCTCAAAGCATCTCTAGGGAATTTATTACACAAAGAATAAGGCTGCATGGCTGCAGTACCCTTCTTCAGCCCTGCAAACGCCCTAGACTGATAGTGCAGCTCTGCTGTGCTGCAGTCGTGGTCCAGAGAGCACAAACCACCATCGCAGCCTGACTCAGCCTCACGGCTCTGTTTCTGTGCGGAATACAAACCTCTGCACGTGAACCATGAGATACAAAACAAACATAACGAACCAGACCTGGCTTTGAACGTACTGAGCACAGTACTACACACCTTTGGATGACTATTTTCCCTTGAAGTTCCAACTCCAGTTTAAGATCCAACCTGAAATAAGTAACTGGCTACTTCTGGTCATCACAGGTACCTCAGATGGAAAACACAAACATTGGACAAAACTAAAACCAGCAATGAGATTCTTCTGTAACCTTGCAAAAGGTACAGAGTACGACAGATTACCACAGCCCTCTGAGTGTCAAAGGTCTCCGAGGGCACTATTTAGCCTTACAGCAGTATTTACAATAGACATTAGTAAATTTGCTAAATATTTTGTTGATTACACTTTCCCAGGGAGAAAGTTCTGTGGCATAAAACTACACTAGCAAATAGTTACCTCTTTGTATCGACTCCCCTCTCAATTCATCTGCTAAACCCATAGAAGGAAGTGGCTTTAGTGTTTCAGATGGTTTTGGCTTCTATGCTGCTGAGTACAGTTGGATTAGTTTCTGAAATAGAATTGGCTCCCAAATTATTTGAAGCATTTGTACTCAGTGAATGCTGGGAAATGTCATTAGCGTGCCATAATACTTTTGCCTAATGCTCTCCAAAGTCTATGCCAAATAAAAAAAAAAAAACAGTGAAAAACACTTGTCTATTTTGATTTTAGCAGCACAGCTTAAGTAACTGTGGTAGCAGACCTAGCGTACAGCCCAAAAATTCAAATAAATTAATGACAGTAACCTTCCAAGTAGAGAGTTTATTTCCTTTGCCTGGAGAACAGCCAAAGGAAGGTAAGAGCAGATGAAATATGTATTCGTGTTGGGGTCTTGTTGCAAGCTGGAGTCTCTTTGCCTACCAGCTCTCTCGCTACCTGCAGTAGATGAGGGAGGAACACAAACAAACCACAATTCATCCCCCATCCGCCATTTCAGCAGTTTTGCCGGGTCTCCCAAAATACTGCCATCTTATTGTGTGCAGTTTCTTGCAGCTTTAATTCAATGCATTCCTCACCTCCTCTGGGGCACTCTCTGCTTCGGTCTTTTGTCTTCTGCTCCCAGTTCCCCCATCATGTTGAGTTTGGAGCTCTTATTTTTCCATCTGTTAATTAATTCCCATCTATGAGCCACCTCCTCCTCCTCTCCAGAAGACGGTGTATATAAATCACAAGCCTTTTTCTCTGGTGACTAACTTACAAAATTTATTACCAGTCTTTTTTCTAGTTGTGCCCTACGGACTGACAGGAGCTCGTGCTGGTGCTCGGAGGGGCTGCACTCCCTGGGGGACCACCACAGCTGAGCTGCAACAGCTTCTAATGCTGGCCCAGTCCAGGAATTGATGGTGCTCTGCAAGTACAGTCCAACAAAGCTATACAAACCCCTTAAAATTAGTCAATTAGTCAGAACATTGAAGAGAGGAGCAGATGAATTTTATTTTTTTTTTAAATCTGGAAGACTTTGAACAGCCATGTCTTCCTGCAAAGACAGTAAGCTGTTACAGTCCAGCCACCCTGCAAAGGCAGTGGACATCCCAGAGAATGAAAAATAAACAAATGCTGCAAACCCTCCTTAAAAACAAAACAAACCCCCAACAAGATCTCTGCCAAGAGGCCGTGGGTGTACATGCTATGGACGGAGATCAGGCTGGCAATATTTAAAAGAAGATATATTATAAAAAAATAAAATAAAAAGAAAAGAACTCGCCAAACTAGAAGAAATCGCTTCCATGTGGCAAGTCAGACCAACAACATAATGAAACATGTAAGACATGGTCGTCAGTGCTAATTAAAATGGGGTTCTCAGTAGTGGTGACTTTGGGCCAGAGTCTTGCACTTTCCACTGTAGTGCATAAGCAGCACCAAGCCAGGCAGGGGCGGCTCGGCCTCCAACGGGTCCTGCTCTTCCCTCAGCTCTAACGGCAGAGGATTCAGCCTCTGCTTCACTTCAGTTTTCAAAGCAGTTCTTCAAATTAACAATAAAACCAGACCTACTTCCTTTAGATAAGGTGCAGTGACGCGAACACTCGAGGAAGCCTCTCACTACGTTAGCAATAGGTCAATGCTGTCCTTTTTCTGTCATTAAAGCATTGCTCTGCCCCATCGTAGACCTGCTGGAAGATAAACCCAGTGGTGGCTTGCTCTCCCTGGCACCACTGCCCTGAACACTGCCCACAGCACTTCAGCCAACCAGGGGCTGAGGGATCCCGGCTGTGGTTTCCACTGCATTTATCATTGCCTAATTAGTCTTAGCGCTGCAATCCATGCACATAAGGAAAGGTTAGTAGACAGAGTCACCCAAAGGCAGCGGTTTTAGCTTCTCCCCTGAGCCTCCCCACACTTCTTCCACCTTCAGCCTTCAAAAACATCTCTTTGGCTGCACAGTGAAGTGGATCACAGAACCAACCAGAATTAAAAAGTAACCCTGCACTGAGTCCGGTATGGGGCCCTTCAGTCCTGCATCCCGTCTCCAACAGAGGATGCCAAGGAAGTATTTAAAAACAGACCACACAGGGATGCTTCCCCCAAACACCCTCCCCACCTCCAGAGATTTATGGCTCAGAAAAACTTCTCAGTCATAGATGTGATCTTTGTATTTAATAGTCTTTCATGTATTTTTCTCTCATATAAATCCGCACAGTTGCTTTTTGCACCTATGTAAAACACAACTTAATACAATGAGGAGTTTCACAGAACTTGCAGAGAAAACCACATTTCCTTGTTGCTCAGAGCCTGCCATCCGCTCGCTGCACCCATTGTCTCCAAACCCGCCCCGAGCTCGGTCCCCTCATCTGCTTTCACCTAAATACGCACCCTGGTACAAGGGACGCGGCAGCACGGGGATGGGATGAAGCACACAAGGCCAAGAGAACTATCCTGCCCGTTGCTACGTACTGCCGTTCAGTTCAAAAAAACAAACCCCAAATGAGAGGAAAACCCACGCTGTGCACCGCATCAAAGAATCACAGGGCAAGAGGCAGTTCTGCTCCAAAGAGGTTACCACCTAACGAGATCAAAGAGCTGAGGATGGAAAGGACCGCTGAAGGAGTCAAAATGGCTTGTAGAGGTCACACTAGTGGGAGTTAAGGTCATGCCTGAGGTTCTGCCCATTGACCACCACTCACTAGGTCATACGATCATTAATTCTGGTGGGAGTGGGCAGGTTCAGTAATTGAAGACATTTATGTAACGGAGACTGAGCCACAGCCGCTGACATCTGAACTGTGCTGCGTGCACGGGGCTGGATTTCCAGAAGACCTTGCTGACTGTAGAAGATAAGAGCTGCAATGGGAAAGTGGTACCACCAGCACGGCCTGGCTGCTCTTTGCTTGTTGACCTGCACTGGTACGCTTCAGTGGAAACTTCAAGAAAGAAGGAAATGAAAAGCTAAAGAATTAATCTGAGCCTTTTTTTTCATTTATTCACTGGAATTTTTCAAGTTTTTCCAACTGAAAAACATGTTCAGATTCCAGGAACTTTTCACTGTTAAATAAATAAATAATCACTTGGCAATGAACAGCTAGGCTCATCGGAAACCTTACATCAAGCAGTCCAAAGGATAACACACTGTTCTTGCATGTGGGAAACCCCAAATTAATTTTCCTGTGATCACTTTACAAAAGAGCCTAGCCATCACCCTGAACACCAGACAACAGAGTGACTCTCGTGCTATCTAATCAATTCACATTTAATTTACACTAAAAGCAAAAAGTATATGAAAACTTTCAGCAAAAATCCTTCAAATCACCTTGAAATGCCCTACCGGGCAGTAGGGAAACCAACATCCCATGAGGTGGGAGACGCAACTGCTGGTCTTCATTGTAAATAAGACAAAGATGGGTCTGAACTCCTCTTCACTTATATTCTCTAACCCTGTGGTAGATGGGGACTCCCACTGCCTTCCTCTCCCACTTTATAACCGGCACTTTGGTCTCCCTGATAATCCAGCTCAAGAAGAAGAAAACAAGGGGTGGGGTAAAGCCACCAAACCGCTCCACTTTAGAAATGTTTCCAGCCCTGCCCTGCCCTGCCCTCCCCCCCTTTTATTTTGGGAAAAAGTACTTTGGTGAGTTAACCCAAATTCATGCATAGTTACTTGACATTTTCAAAATAGCTGAAATAGGGGGAAAAAAAAATATTGAGAGATTCCATGCAAGATTGTTATCTTAACAAACATTAAGGATTTTTTTGGAAGACAAAAAATCCCCAACTGTAAAGACATTATCATTCTTCCCTCAAAGTTTTGATCTGGGATTTCACAACCAAGAAATATGGGGTGAGGCACACACATTGATCCTCCTGTCAAAGGTTTGAAAATTATTGTTCAAGGATAACCAACACATCGGAAAAATTTAGCTGGCCTGGAAGTCAGCTGGATAATACTAAACTTTTATGAAGAATGAACATACTTACTGCTATTTAAAAACAGTCCTCTCTGAATCTTTATTCATATGGCTAAAATAAAAATTTTAAAACGTTTGGTTTCTGACTCTCCAATCGCTATATATACCACTGGTCATAGAGTCCTCAGTGGGAGAGGAGCTAGTCAGATGCCTTGGGTAAGCACCGTAGAATTTTAAAAGTTCTGCGAGCCCGGATTTAACAGAAAGCTGGAAGAACTACAAAACACAACAGCAGGATGGGCAGAGCCATCTCTCAGGGCTCAGCTCCTCAGGGCTGCACATTTGGAGAGACCGGGAGGACAGAGGGCAGCCTTTCCGTTTATCAAGGACCTGCAGGCATTAGCAAAGCCTTTGTGTTTAAGAACCCACGACGCCTCTCGACCTGAGTGACTGAACAGAACCAAGCAACAACAAGCAAACGAGACAACGTATTTTCCTAGGCAAGAAAGGGGAAGACAGCACATCCACCTCACTTCCTAGCAAGGTACAGACACTGTGAGCTCCCCATCAAAATTACAGTCTTTTAACACATACAGTCGTGAATAGATGCTGGTGTTCAGGGACTGGAGACATTTCAGTGCTGGTCATCAAAACCTCAAATCACGGAAGACAGGTCGGCAGGGACCTCCAGAGGTCTCTGGTCCAGTCTTCTGCTCCAAGCAGGGCTAACTGCAGAGTCAGGTCACGTTGCTCAAGGCCTTGCCCAGTCAACTTGAGAAAATCTTCAAAGCCGGAGATCCCACCACCTCCTGGGCCCTGCCCCAGAGCACAAACACCCTCCTCATGAAGAATTTTCCCCACATCCAGCTGGACTGTCCCTTGCTGCAGCCTGTACCGACTGGCTCTCCCCCATTTGCTGGGCACTCCTGACAAGTCCTCCAGCTTGGCTCCAGCTCCTCTGCCAGTCCGCCGTGGAGGACAGTGGTTAGATCCCTCTTCAGCCACCTTGTCCTCAGACTAAAAACCACACAGCCTCTTCTACACTATGAGTCTTTCCAGATTTTTCTCCATTTTTCCCACCTAAAGAGTCCGTATTTATTCCCTGCAGCACTCCAGTTATGGAAGTTATCCCATTGTGTCTCCATAAATCCTACTACTTTCTTAGTTGTCCCTTAATTGCTGCATAGGCTCCAAATGTCAGTCCACGAGCACTGGGCAAGCACACATTCCCAGAAGAAGCCTCGCTCATGCCCTGTCCCAGAGAGCCAGGACCCTGACCAGACACAGCACAGCAGTACAGGCAAACCACAACCACAGAGAGACTAACGTGGCAAAGAGACGTAGAATAGGACTATGCTAAGGAGGGATTTGAAAGGTAGGCCAGCAACCAAGTAATGAGAGATTCCTTCTTTGAACAAACACAGGATCCTCAGGTGGGGCTGTTATGACTGAGGCGATAAAAAGCTCCTCTCCTCATTTCCCCTCAGGACATAATTTCTGATTTCAACTCTATGCAGGATTCAGATTAGGCTTCAACTTAGCAAATCTCTTGGGCAGCAAGTGAGCTTCTCCTGCGTCTCCTACTTTTAGGAGTGGCAGAAAACACATGGGGACATGATAGCACAAGCCATCCTCCTCCCTCCTTAGAAAAAAGACGACACATCAAAAAGCACAGAGGTCTGTTTTTCCCAGTGGGCATAAGCATCATTGCCTGGTCCCTTCCCCCTTTCAACTCACACAGCCTACCAGCTCCCTACTGTCTCAGAGCTCACAATTTACTATCTGTCCTTAATCTTCTCTTTGTACTAACAACGCACTAACTGCGACATCTTTTTATACAACAACTGATAAAGCAGACAAGAACAAACAAGGAAATAGTGAGGAGGACATAGCTAAAAGTAATGGTGCATTCTGCAGTGCTTCCTGTCTTCTAACCACTGAAATTATAGAAAACCTAAACACTTCTTTGTCTGGAGCTTCATAGCCATGTGAAAATAAACATATGGGGAAAATGAAAATGCAATTCAAAAATACAGAAAAGAATGTAAAACTTACCAGGCTCTAACTTGATTATTTTTACAGCAGCCAGTTCGCCCGTATGAAGATTTCTAGCCTGAAATAAGAAAATTAAGACATTTAATTATACCGCAAAGGCATCTCACACAGTCTTACAAACTGTGAGAAGATACACTATGATGTCATGTGTTACAATATGGCACAATGCAATTAGCCGAGAGTAACCTGGGTGAGGATTATCTGGTTTTGGTATTAGCACACCATCAACCTAGTTGTAGTTGAGAAGTGTTACTGGCAGATCCTTTCGAGACTTTAAAAAACCCCCAGCTATCTGCCCACAAATGAGAGTTCATGCCTCTCAAACACCATTTCTAAGGGTTCTTGAAACTGAGAAGTTTCTGCCATCCGTGCTGGCTGAGGTGGTACAAAAGCACCATGCTGCAACGCGGACTGTCAGAGCACAGAGCACGCAGTGCTCAACCACCCATCGCATGGTGCTAAACCTCAGCGTTCTCTGAAAGTGGAACCGAGAGGTGGAGGGGCAGGGAGAAGCACTACAGATGCTGCACCGATGAGTCACAGCTCCCTGAGAACAACTTAACTCTGAAAACAAACTCCTTCCAGCAGACCCTGACAGAGGCGAGTGGTCCCCACGATCCTCAAGAAGAAGAAGGGATAGGGAGCTCCAAGTAAGTCTTTACAGAACTGCCCTCTCCAGGTACGCTGTAAACTTCAGTGAGAATTCAGTGCTGGAGGAAAATGTTACAGAAACATCAGATATAGAAAGTTTTAAGAGTGGATTTCACTAACACTTAACTCTAGTAAAATGTGCTCTAAATCACTTGGGCACCATCACCAGAGCTAAGCTGTATTATTTTTGACACACAACCTGATCTGATTAGGCACTGTGGCATTCCCCTTTTGCTGATCACCCAAAAGGTACAGGAGTCTAAGCCCAACTGTTTCATTCTTGCCCTAACAAACATGCAGAGTCTTCTGAACATCTGAAATCTGGTTAAGAGAGAGATTATAGAAAATTGAGGGAAAACTGGGGTAAGTGAAATCAATTTGGGCAGTTACTTAAGATGAGGATGCAAAGCAAATTTGTCCCTGTGGACTGAAGGAAGCCACTACAGAACAAAACACTCTTCTCTTGCATATGGACAAGAAGTAGTCTTAATTTAACAACAGGTAAAGCAAGAACTTGAAAGACGAACCCCTCAGTTTTGTCAACACTTAGCCATGCTTTCAAATTGGGAAAGGCTTTCCAGCCGGGGGGGGGGGGGGGGGGGGGGAACCCCAACCAACCAATAACTGGCCTTTCAAAGTCCTGTAGTGCTCAGCCAAGAGATGGGTGTCAAAAATGAATGCCAAGGATACAAATATGACTCAACTGAAGTCAAAAAGAACGTGAACAATTGCACAACAGAACCAAACATCTGAAGCAAACAGAACAAATCAATGGACACAGAAACAGATAGTGATCTGCTAACCACAAAGGAAACCTTTATCACTTCTTAAAGTTCCTTCCTGTAAGAGATGCTTTTTAGGCCACGGCAAAATCATTGGTACCCTTCTGGTATCCTTCAATATCCAGAAGCATCTAAGCATGAACAAAGGATTAGGACCTCTCCGGTCTCCTGCCACCACATCTAACAAGATAAAACACTGATGTTCCATAAGAGACCAAGCACACTATCTTGGTGAAGCCAGGGAACCCCTACCATCCACACTTGTATCCACAAACAGCTAAGCCGTTCAGATAACGGAGAATGCATAGTTTCCAGAAGATCAGCTTCATTTCTGAAGTAGATCGTATTCCTTACCGATATTCCTTTTCCATATAAGCAGTAACTGCTACTGTTATGCTGAAGTCTGAAAGAATGGACATAGCCTGCCAAAGGCCTTTGGTACGCAGACAGCTTGGCAGGGACTTGAAGGTTCAGGCCGGAGAAGCTCACTGCAATTACTGGCTCTTACACACGATAGGCCATAGAGCTTCACCAAATTATGTCCTGCTGCTATCCGGTATCACCATTAAGTTTTTGCATATAAGCTATAGCCTGGACATGGACTATTTTGGGTTTCAACCATCAAATTTGTCTGCTGGAATGGAAAGCTCTTCACTGGATCGGTATTAATGAACTAAACACATCTCACCCTAAGACTGGTTCTCTGGTCCTACATTTTAATCTTCCAACCGAACACACTTCTCCAGTTGATGACACCAGGACCACACATGCTACTTAACCCCTACCATGCCAGCACCAAAGGCAAAAATGCTAAGTATTCCCTGATCCTCAATATCCTTCTTTGGATGCTCAGAGACACAAGAACTGTATTGGCTCTTCAATCTAGACAGTCGTATTGCAAGCATGCAGCAAATTACCCAGACCGATTGCTTCCCAAGAGAGATCACCTGCCCACAAACATGACTGATGGCTTTTGTTCCTTCATCTTGGACTGCACCAGCTTTACAGGGGTACACACATCCCTCTCTGCTGTCACTCTTGGTTTTTAAACCTTTATCTTCACACCTGTCTGCTGAAAACTCAATCAATAATGAATTACTGTTATCTTGCACATCATTAAAAATGTAAGAAGGTGAGGGCTAAAAAAACTAGTTCTCCATGGTACACAGCTAGATATGAAAACTATCAAATAAGGATTCCTCAAATCATTTCAAGACATGTTAGTTAAAGAAATTCTCAACTTATTTCCTATGAGTCACTACAGTTTGCTTTGTTCTACTTTTTAAAAAAGAATTGTGTAGTATCAAGAAGTCACAGACAGCAATGCCCTACATCAACATTGCTGCCTTTGTGAATCAAACCTGAAATTTTACTACAAATGTTATTTGACAAAAATGTAAGTTCTCCATAATTTCCCTGATGTGAAGAATTAGTTAATGATCAATCAATATGTCATACTGATACACTTCTTCACTGGAGGGAGGGAAATTGAAGCAAAGCTAAAGAAATTATACTTCTCCTAGTCATCTTATTTACATTTTTAAAGCCCAACAGCAAAATATCTGCCTCCTTCCTGTCCCCTGAAATTCCCTCAGTACTTCAAGTCTTAATTCAAAATTAGCTGAAACCAACCAGAGGCCAGGGGAGGTGTTCTCCCCTGCACGCCAAGACCTGCCAATTAACACATATAGCTGCTGTTCAGTATCTCATGAGCTATTATTGACATAGCAAATTATCATTCATATCCATTTATCACATAAATATGACATTTATATAATGAACTTTGATGATACCTTCTGAATTCTAATATTTCAGTCTAATGGAAGATAAAACCTGTTAGATTTCTTATTGTCTTTAAGTCTGCTGGTCTTGAGTCCTTCAATATGTAAGGAAGTCTCCTAAGAACTCATCTTGACACTAAAAGCTAGAAGACAAAGCTCAGCACTTGCATAGCTCCCTCCTGTGCTGGAGCCCACATCCCCATCACCAATGTGGTCAGGTTCCCATGGGACAGAAGTGGAGCCTGACTTCCCCGGCAGATCAGGGGACTTGCTGGAAAGCTTTCCCCAAGAGGAAGACAGAGCTTTTGCTATCTGCTAGTCTTGATCTCAATTTTATTTAACGAGACTCTGAACTGAAAATCATGTTCCACGTTACTCAAAATGAAAATTAAAACGATAGGATTTTGGCAGAAAGATTGCAAAGCTCCAACAGAAAACTTGACCTACACAAGAATGGGACCAGAACAAGGGTATATTTGAATGAGGTGAGCCACACAGTCAGATTTATGTCACATATAGAGTATATTTATTGAGAAAGAAGAGCTAGGTATTAGTCTTTTGGTCACCTCTTCTTCAGCTGTCCTACAGCCTGCTATAGGATTAGTGACAGCATGACACTGAGCACGGCTCTTCCAGAGTATTTTAGCAGCTAAATACTAATACCACAGAATATCACACAGAGTCTGTGTTCAAAATAAAAACGGGGATCTGCATGGTGCCTGCTGCAACAAGGACCAGCTGCAGACAGAGCTTGTGTTAGGCCATCGGTCCAGGAGCAACACACGTTCTTCCAATCTAGGCACAATGTCAGTGGTGTGTCTCAACACCACGCTCAAAAATGAGAGGTGCACTATTAGTAGGACTGGGATTTTTGGGAGTTGGGAGAGTTTTATGATATCACACACAAAAAATCATCAGGTTTTCCCACTGAGAGTTAACTTTCTTCTCAGAACTGCATCATAAAGCTGTTGTGGGACAGTGGAACCCAACATGACAACCGTGGCAATCTCTGTGTACGGTGCTTCCCACCACACACCCAAACAATGCACATGAGAGAACACATTCTGGGTAGGACGCTTTCTGTAGCTAATGACCAGAAATAACACAGAAAACTGGTTTCAGAACCAGTTACACACTCTGCAGTTTTGTTTAAGAGTGCAGGCCAAACAATTCCACCCCAGGGGGTCCACAGTACTAAGCCATGTGAGATGGTCAAAAATTGGAGAATCATTGCACTTGGACATCTGAACACAAGTTTATGTGCTCAGTCTCCTTGTCCAGCTACTTTCCACTTCAACACTGAGGAAGAGAAGGGGAAGATTCAAACAGCAATATCACTCTCTCAGCCTCCAGATTAGTATTTTCAATTTCCATGGTGAAATGCCCTCCTCGCCCCAGTGTTGTCTGATCTCCAGCCTTGGATCAACAGCCCAATTCACCAGAAGAGCCGTTTGTTCAACTGTGTCTTCATTTAATCTAATCATAATTGCAGCTCCTGTGGCAACCCTCCCATGCATCCTCCTCTTATTCATTCCTTGCCAAGCTTCACTCATCGGTGACCGCGACATTTTGCTGTTTCAAGTGCTGCCTGCTTCTCCTCAGTTGCTGTATGTATCTTTAAAAGGTACCCTGACCTCCTGCCCAGCGATTGAAATAAAAGTTTCTCGTCTGCTTTCCTGTTTCTGGCCTCTTATACTTTGTAACTCTTAACCTGCTCTATGTGGCTTTGCTGAATCATTCCTTCCATATCTCACAGTCTCAAACCAACCCTTGAATTCACCTACCTCTGTCTCTGAACCCACATCTACCACTGCCTAGAGTTCTCAGCCAACTAAGGCGACCCAAAGAAATGTCTCTCACCCAGGTTGCTCTCAATCCATGAAAACAGATTCCTTTCTTACACACAGGAAGCACAGTAAGTATTTTAGTTGTGATTAAAAAAAAGGGAATCCAAAACATTATGGGCATTTGGGGAATAAAAAAAGATGCCTGATACAAGAGCCCCGAACAAACCAAGACTATTGCGTCTATGTACCAGATGACAGGAGCAGTGAAATAGAAGATGGGATCTTGAAACTGCCACCACTACCAGCCCATCCGTGGAGTAAAACTTCAGCGAGCAGCCGCCACAGCTTGCACAACCACCATGAGCTTTTCTACATGAGGATTCGGGTTTCACTACTTCTTGCAGTATCCCTCTCCCATATGATACAAACAGTCCCATGAACATGCCACATTCCTGTATATAATCCCATTTCAACTTTTTTATCCTACACTCAAACTGGTCACACATAGAGATGAGACATTTCTGCAAAGGAAGGCTCGTTTCTCAAGGTAAGGCCTGTGATTCCTCACTGCTGTTCACAGCACACCAGGAGAAACCCTCAAGACCAATTCTGTGGTCCTGTCGTCTCCCATTCCACTGCAGCCCCAACAGAGAGAACTGCCATATGAAGGACAGTAAGTGCTCAGGGGGGCCTCGGTAACTCTAACACAACAGTAACTTTGGGGAGTTTCAGCACCTGCTTGGGGTTTTTTCTGTGAACACACAAACACACACCCATAAAAATCAGTACCCAAGAGGCAATATAAAAAATCCAACAGGAACTGCCAGACTGGATTAGGTTTCTGATCTGACCAGTTTACCATTTATCCCTCAAGTCAGTGGCAAATGATGTGTTAGAGAAGAATTCGATCTTGGTGGATGGCGACCTGCTGGTCTGTAACAGAATTTGAATTATGTCCTAACGCAGAAGTTCAAATAACCATCCCTAGTCTCATCATAATTAACTACATAATTTTTCTTACTCTTATGATTTACATAAATCAGCGTGCCAGTTCTAAACAAAAGCTCTGCAAATTTCTGCTGGAAAACTATCAGGCAGCTAAAGCAATGAACAGCAACGCTGGATGTACTCTTAATGAATGGAACAGAGAGGCTTGTGCTTCTGAAACACCATCTCTTTACCAGCCAAGTTTAACACCCAGACTGTAGAGCTGGGTATTCATTAAAAGTCAATACATAACCAGAAAGCTTCTCAGAAAACCCAGTTTAAAAGCAACAAGAGTTAATCCCCACTGCGTAAGCCTAGAATTGCTATCCTTCACAAGGATACTGCAACGTTTTGCAGTCCTGTACAACGTTAGGGAAGCACTTTTGTAAAAGAAATCAAACTCTCTGAAAGCTCTGAGAAAAAAAAAAAAAATCCTTGAAAATTTGCACATAAAGGTTAACCCAAGCAGAGAGGCGGTTTCCTGCATTCCCCTGTATCTCACCTCCTGGATAGGTGCATGTACCAAACCCACGCAGGTGCAATTACTGCAGTTCAGAAGGGGGGGGATGTTCTGCTTTTCTGCTCAGTGCTTAGCGCATCTCCATAACAGATGCTGAACACATTTTTCTCCTTCATGCAGGAAGGTCTATGGATGGATTAAAAATGTAGAAGAAGGAACAAAAGAGGATAGGTTTGAAAAAAAAAAAAAAAAACAACAACCCAAAACCTGGGATGACTGTCAAATATTAATGCAAATCTTACTGAATGGGCTGAGATTTGTGCCAGACAGAAATAACTGTCCCTCCCATTCCGAGTCCTCGCAGCGCTCCGTTCATCGCCCGAGGTGTGCCAGTGCAGCTCACATGTGAGGCAGATGTCTAGCTAGTCTTTGCTGCTGGAAAAAGATACCTAACAACAATCTCCAATTTTCAGGGCTGTTTCTCTTTTAGGAGGCAGAAAGACCCAGAGGCAATTGTTCACCCTGCAATCTTCCAGCTGGGTTTCTGAGATGGAGAGCAGTACCAGGCTCCTTTATAGCAAAAGGCACAGAGGCTTTCAGAAACCATTTCCCTAACAGAGACTTTATAGATTCAACGCACTAAAAGAGAACCACCTCTTAAACCATCACCGTTACTTCTTTTCGGCATAAACAAAAAACAAAGATTCACATGCTAATTTTACTTTTTAATATGCATTTCTGAATTTCTTGTGTCAGCTAGTTTATACTGCAGTGGCACTACTAAAAGAGCCATCATTTGGATATGAGAGCTGAATATTGTACAAATATTGACGTTGTGGGTGCTCTCCAGATGGACGCTGCCACTCCCCATCCTTCAGGTGAGGAACATGCATCACTGCAAAGCGGGGGGCAAATTTCGCAGCTGTCACTCCGTATTTCTGCATTTACGGTGCTTGTAGTTTCCCTTATTCAAGGGACAGAACTCAGAATACGCAGAAGTACCGGGGTTCAAATAAATTCCACATTAAAACCTGAAACCCAGCACAGTAAGATCTGCAAGTGGCACTCCTAAGCACAGCTATAATGCAAACAAGGCTTACATGTATTTACTTTTACTGGCAGTTGGTGAAATTTAGATAGTATCTCTCTTGCAGGGAAAATTGGGAGGAGTGGAACCTACCTTTCACTCACAGACTTCAGGACACTTTCCTACTCAAGGCCAATTAACTCAAGCAATAAGGGATTAAAAGCTCATTAACGATGTTAGGCCAACTCCTTTTATTCCAGCACAGAAAACCAGACTAGGGATTTGTATAAGCAAAGTGTCTTTATAGATCTCAGCAGCCACTAAAACATGTAATTCTCATTCCTAACAACAACTACTGAAGGACAAAGACCTACGGCAGTAAGGATAACAATAATAATAAAGCAAAGATCAGTGCACATGTTAACAACATTTATTTAAGAAAACAAAACCCACAAAAAACCAAAAGAAGTCAGCTATAGGCTTCCAAGCAGAGGTTGGTTATTCTCCTATGAAATTTTCTTGGCAGGTCATCGTTTGCAAAATATTTGGCATGATCCTTCAAAATCGAAAAGTTAAAGTTAGACCCTGACCACAAAAGTGCTATTTAGCAACTAATGCAGCACAAGATACAAACAAATACCACATGAGAGGGAAAAAAAAAAAAAAAAAGCCTAATTTTGACTCAGTTGGAACAGACCGCTGGCAAGAACCAAACCAGAAAATAATCTTTTCAAGTTACAACTATGTGCATTAGATTGTTTTGAAAGGCTACTAGAAATAGCTCACTTTCCTAAGGTATAATATACATTTTTTAATGTAAGATCACACAAATCAAAGAATGCCCATGAAGCTGCTAGTATACTTAAAATCGAGCAGATGTTAAACAGCTTTACTGGCCACAGTATAAAATAGGGGAAAGGGAGGAAAAAAAAGAAAGAAAAAACACCCCCCCCACACATCTTCAAACATATTATTAAACTACAAAAAGAAGTATTTTAAAAGGCTTTATTCACCAAAAGATACAAAGAATATATGAACAATTTAATTTTATTCTTATGCTGAATGCATAGATCATGACACAGAAAAAACCTCCACAGCATTATGGACTATAAATTCGAGTAACATTAAAAATTTATATATTTTATCAGCTGCAGGGGAATTTATTTATTCCTTACAGATGAAAGAGCTGAGAGATGTATCAAGCAAAGTATTTGAAAAGTATCTGCATCTCTTTTTTTTTTTTAGTGAAAAGTGAGTTGATGAGATACACCACTCAGTCTTGTAACATCCCTACCAAGTCAAGACAGGCCTATTAACCCCACTTCATGCAAAAGGAAGGCACCAGCATTTTTTATTTCAGGGAAGCTACAAAGAACTTATGATTATTTGTACATAACAAGGATAGAACCACTAAGCAACACGTCATAGTCACGCAGGAAATCCATGGCTGGCGTCCAAAGCACTGGACCATGCTTTCCCATCACAACAAGGAATCCAGCTTTCTAGGCAGGCAAGAAGAAGTAGTTTCTGAAGGAAAAGGCAATGGCTTGTTTGGTTGTTTGGTTTTTTTTAATTAAGCCACTTGTGTTGCATTAAAGAAATTTAAGACCATCATTTTACTTCTTTGACACCACAGCAAAAGACATTTTTTTATTGCTTTGTAACTGTGAGTTAACACACAGTAAGACGTGTCCCTTCAGGAAGGGAGAACTGAGGAACTGCTGTTGGTATTTTAAAGAGGAGAAGAAACTGAAATTCAGAGATTGCAATTCTCATACCATCGCTAGCTGCATGCAACTTCCTAAAACACCAGAAATACTTTTCAACATATGTTCAGATTAGTCAGAACAAAATATCCAAGTATATGCGTTTTGCTGGGGGGGTGTGTGTGTGTTTGTTTTATTAATGCTATTTTGCCTAGAAATATTTTAGCCTTCCAAACCCAGGGTACAAAGCGGTATCGACTCCATTGCCTTAACGTAATGGATCTGACAGAATCTAGAGGGGTGCAGATGAAAAATGTCGATTTAAGTAGAAAAATGTAACTCCAACAAAGCAGTTCAGTAATTGCCTCCTTAAATTTCAATTCCTCAGAAATGAGCTAACAGTTACAAAACTAAAAGGAACAAGCCATAAAGTTGTCTTCACGAAGAAAATAGGTCTGGGTGGTTTGTTCTTTGTTATTGTTAAATAAAACAGCGACCAGAAAAGAAAGAATGAATAAAAAAGCAGCTGGGTAAATCAAAGAAGTTAAAAATCTATTAGTTAAAAATAGGAGCAGGGAGATGATTCTTCTGTCCTGAGGTTAAGCTTTGGTTTGCACATGTACTTTATCAATTGTCACCTTCTTGGGGTGGAAGATGGGCAAGACGCAATGATTTCCTCTCAATTTTCGTTGTGTACGTGTATACATACTGCAGTGTGCCTGCTTATTTCTGTACTGCTGTTCAGCTCTTTCTGCTACAGTAAGGCCCAACATTTATTTACAATCTTAAGTTTCTATCTTACGATGATGAAATAGTGATCAGTAATATTTCTAATTTGGTACGCAATTCAAAATCACAGCCTGGAATTCTGTTGAAATAAACAGAAATGACATTTTAGTAAATTTTTAATGAGGAAAATTAGAACTTTTTAATGTGCTAGATACATGAGAAAGGTTAAGTATGAAGTATGTTTTGCACTTATGCTGATTAAGTAAAGAGAGGAAATATGCTGCCATTTAATTACACATGATATCTTTCATGATTTTACAGCTATCTTATCCTATCACATCTTATTTTTAGCCAGAATGGAGGAGAGAAAAGAAACTTTTTTGACTGTTTTAAAAATTGTTTTCTTAATTTTGACTGATCCACTCATTTAAATGATGTAACTTGAAAAGAAAAAACAAGTTTTTTCTACAGCTTAATCTACAGACGTCAAACACTGGTTTCACTTCAGCAGCCGGGTTTCAAGCACTTGGCCAGTGACTTCCCCACTTTACTGGTTCAACTTTTTTTAAAGCATGGACCAAAACCATGCTGCTCAAATAATATGCATGCTACAGAAATTATATTACTACAGGAAATTAGGCCTGATTATTTAACTGGAACTTTAAAAATTTTTTTTTTCTTTTCGGTTTTAATATACTAGCAAACATCTTCCATCTTGCCTTGTTCCTCTTTGCCTGCCTGTCCTCCTCCTCCTCCCAAATTCCACCCCTGCAAGAGCTAACTTTGCTGCTCAAGTCAGCAGAGTCAGTCTGTACTCAAGACATCCCAGTGTGGGATTTAGACAAACCTCAACACCCACAGAAAGAGAAAAAGGAAAAATTTATGTTCACCTACCCTAAACAGACAGTCGGTTGCGACTCCTGAAGTGATGGCAGATCATAAACTGTTCCAGAGATCTCCCTACCCATCCTCCTAACTCCTTTTGTCCCCAGTTTGATATTGTGAGCCAAGTTTGAAAACACTCTCCAGACAGGAACTCTTTGGCAAAGTTTTAAAGGCACTACGATAATCAAAAAGTTAGTCATGCTTCTTCACAAGGAGCCAATGAGCAGAGGATCAGAACTCAAATAGTGCTTTAAATTTAAACGCAGACATGCCTGACAAAATGAAACAGCATTATCAGAAACTGCTCATCCTGTCCAACTACTGACCCAGACTCCTCCTAAATATCATGCTGGTGAAGGTATTTTGACTATGCAGATACACTCCAGCCTCAGAAACCCTCACCTCTCATGAGCTGCTAACGCCAAGAAGCGATGTCCACATACTGGAGCCTAGTTCAGCTACCTCCCTCCATGTATCCTATCATTATCCTCTCCCCTGCAATGGAAATTATCCTCTTAAGGCAGGGGGCATTTAAAATGGCAACACAAAACCAGTTCTAAATTAAAAGAGCTCTCAGCTGTTTAAGAGAATCTATCATTATATTTCAATTAACAGACAATACAACTGTCAATACAACTGTGAATACCTGCAAAGGACACATCAAATATTCTCTCTTACCCCACCGCAGACCAAGCGCATCAAAAGAAAAGTTTCAGCTGCTGCTGGTTTCAAACCCCTCATAAATACAATGCCGCTAATCACCAGAGAGCAATGAACACTCACCAGGAATTGTTTCCTGTCAAATTTTAATTCTCTAAGTTTTATGGAGACAAAGTACATCCATAAAAGATGGTATGGCCCCACCTTTATTCTTTCTACCTACCACATTTACATTCCATGCCTGTGCAAGAGACTTTATCAGTTATCTTCCCTTAAGATTAATGACTAAATCTCCCAAGCATCTTTGGGAGTCTAGTGATTACAACTCACCTATTATCTTGCATGCCTGTACATTAAGCAGTGAGTTAAGGCAAATGTAACACAATTCCATATTGCTTCAATAGCAATGATCAGCAAACAGCCATACACACAGTCAAGAACAGAACAAAAATAAAGCTTCTTGGGGTGGACCATCACATTAAATGTAAGAAGAAATAATGCCTTTAGTGCTGCACAGGAAAGAGCTACACAAAGAGCTCAAGAATGATTTCTTACCAAGAAGCCAGAAGAGTTCTCCTGCAATGACCTCTTCACTGTCTGAACAGAAACAGCACCTGCCTCTCTGGAACATCTCAAAATTCACATTTCAACAGGCTGTTCACACTAACCTGAAAATATGTTGCATTCAGCTTTCTTGAAATGTCCAGCCAAATCTTCCTCATTTCTATGAAAACACAAACCTTCTATACACTATATTCATGCAGAAGACACGAAAATAGACTTGGGAGAAGAGCAATTCCAAGAGTAAAGATGCCATTTCGACCTCTGCTGATAGAACTGGGAATTGCTCAGAAACCCCAGGCTGTAAATCTTGGGTGCATTCAGTTATCCAGACGTGTTGGCAATGAAAATGACCATTGCATCTTGTGGAGATAAAGGTGAAGCAGGTACTGGTATGCAAATGTCAATCTTTGATCTGTTCTTCCTTCTCAGAGGTTTCCTCTGCTGTTGGGGAGTGGGCAGTGTGTGTGTTTCAAAGCGGATGCATGAACTGCACTACTCACTCCCTCTGAATGGACATCTCATGTCAAAATGGAGCTCTGGGGTGGAAGGCAGTAAAGGCACAGCTCATATAAAACACCTCTCGTGTTCCAGACTCGTCTCCAAAAATGCGTGCAACATGCTCTCATGCTCTCGTTAACTCCTTCCTGCGCAAGTCCGCAGGATGCCTCAGCCTCACTCACTGATTGTACCACAAATAAATGAGGAGTAACAAACTCCATCTACCCAGCAGAATGTCTCCTGAAGGGTAAGTACTAGACAGTAATACTACAACTGAATACTACATCAGACAGAAGGCTGGTACCAACAGGACACTAATCTCAACAGAACGGACTTTCAGTTCCTCCATGGCTTAAGAGCTGCTGGGTACAGCCTTGGCACTAGCTGACAGCACCACACTGAAAAGTTGCCTCCACTCTTTCTTTGGCCCCTCAGAGAATCCAACCTGGGAGGATGATTCTCTTCAGAAGAGCTGGAAAAGGAATTAGACCTTATTTTTAAGATTTCAAAGACTACCTGCTTTTCAAAGTAGGAGAAATGGACATAGGGAGAAGCACTCTATTGCCACCACAGAAGCTACCATTAACAGAAAACATGAGCAACAGGAGGTAATATTTAAAGCCAAACTGCTTTGAATGTTCCATGATAAACACCAAATGCTTAATAAGAAAAAAAAAACATTACAAAGATTACAAATGGAAAAGCGAGAGCATGGCCTCAACTCCTGAATATCCTAACAGAGGGTGCCAATTATCTACCGAGCATCGTAATTCTCAGCAACATATATAGACTACTGACTGCCTCCTAAAAGAAAAGTGCGCAATTTCCCAGAAGAGAAACTCCACAGCAGCAAGAAGAAACTCAACAGTGCTGGTTTGATGCCATTCTAAACACCCTTCATATGGAAAAACAGGAGTACAGAGTTCAGGCATGGCTACAGCAAACACTGCTAACCAGAAAGCTTTGATCTGGAGAGGAAGAGTGGAATCCCCCAATGTGACAGATGTTTTATGGTAATTTATATGCGTAAGCAATGTATATTCACCGGGACAGAAGTGCTGAATCAAAGATGGCCAAGTCAATTGGTCTGCAGCTGCCAAAACATATTTGTATAAAGTTGGGAGTATGTGATTAAAAAGTGTCATAGCCATAACTGTGCTCTGGTAGTAAAACAAAGCCTTAATACTCCATCCTTAACCTGTTGACTTTAAATAGTAGAATGCTTTAACCGGTAAGTTCTCGTGATCTGTGAAACTAGACTGACATCAAGAATTTTTTTTAAAATATCAAACGCAGGTTCTCAACTGCCTTTGACTGCACCAGGAATTATACTCCAGAGCTCAGAGAATAAGGCACTGACCACATAAGCAGGGCTGAAACTTGACTCAAACGGGACAGAGTCCCACTTTTATGGTAGCCTTTAAAAAAAAATTATTTTTTTTAAAAAAACATATTTAAGGAAAAGAGTCTCTGTGTGCCACGATCCACTTTCATTGCTCACTATTTTCCTGCAGCAGTGATCAGTGGCAAACCAGTACAGGTTTCTTCTAAGTTAATGTCTCTATCTGGTGCAGGACATTAAAAAGAAAAAAATCCCAAAAGAAGAAAGACTGAGCAGGTGACTCAAAGGAATGAAAATTCCATGATATTCGATAAAAATGCGTCTCTTGTTTATGGGTAGTTTCTGCTATTAATTTGGTGCATTTCTCGTCCCCTGTGCTTACTTTTGAAGAAAGCTACTGTAGCAGTGTTCACAATCCTGCTTGGAAAAAACAAAACAAGACAGCTTTAGAACGGCTGCACAAGATCATATTTGATCATCGCCGCTCAGTGAGGACAGACATCCAGCTATTCATCCCTGCAGGAGCAGCCTGCAGAGGGTGCTGGGCTGAGCAAATACACCAGCTTTCAGCTCAGCTGCCAAACAAAAGCATTCAAAAAGACAGGCTACGTAAACCATCCTTTTGTTCCCCTTCTCCAAAATCAAAGATTAATTAAAACTCTGTTTGGGGCACTTGCATGAAAATCCACAAAAAGCCGAGCCTTGTGTAGTTGGGAGGAGGAGATAGAGGAGGTGGTAGTGAGTGGAAGCCTTTTGCTCCCCAGCAGAGTCAAAAGGCTGATGGTGAAGGCATTCACACATGTAGAAGACTTCAAATTCCTTTTTATGAGCAAGGGGTAGTGACCCCACATCTCTCATCACCACACAGGGTATTCTGTCCCCTAAATCTCTCCACCGATCCTATGCCAAGTCATTAATAATAAAAATGCCGTGCAGAAAATCCCAGTGAGATACAGCTAAAGAAAATTGTCGCCTTAGTTTTTGCTTGTTTTCTAAGTCCCTTCAGGACACCAACATCTACAAGTACATATAACCGAATGACTTGATGTTCTGATGCAATCCAATCCCACAAGCTAACCAAAACAGGCCAGTCTTACACTATTCCAAGTACTTCCAGAAAATATCACAGACTTGCAGAAACACGTGCTTATAGAGTTGATGACGTGAACTTGTTACCAAAACTGGCCTTATACAAACAAATTAGACCACAAGGCACTACTGAAAAGCTGTAGGTTCACTGCCAGGTCACACTGGCACCCATGAAATCTCATCAAGACCTGGGATCTAACCACATTACAGGAATTTACCTGGGATAGGATCTGACTGACCGCTTCCTAGTGCTGGAAATTAAATTCTATTTACAGTTTCTAGCGGCTTTTTTAATTTTCTGCTCCAAGACACTGGTCAACTGGATGTTTCTGCACTAACCACACACACAGAGTCTATTTCAGCACGACCCTGCAGATGATGATGAACAAACTTACATCATTTTTAAATACTGCTTTGAGACTTTCACGTATATGACCAAGGAGGGCAAACAGAAATCTTGCCAGGAAAGCCAAATTAAAACGTCACTCTTGTGGACTTTGCCTTGGCAGTGTTAAGGGATATGATGCTGAGGATGCTAACCATTTGACAGAGAGCAGGGACCAAAAAAAAAATAAAATACTGTCAATGTGTTATTAAGTTCCAGTGAGTACCCAATCTTCGTTATTACAGCCTCTTTCAGAAGTCAGCAATTTAAGATAGCTTGATACAGTGCTTTGAGAGATAAATTATTCCAATGGATTAGAATTGGCTTAACAGTAATATCCTCTATTAAAAAGAAAAAAAAAAGCTTTCCCAACACAGATTAGACAACTAACACATTAGGATTGCAATGGAAAGCGTACTTCCAAGACCCAAACTTGGATCTACTTACACACACTGTGAACAGGTAAGAAAATAGTTTATTTACAGATGGTTTCTCCCCCGCCCTGAAATGCATTTTGGGGGAAAATGTATTAAAACATCATCAACAATCCAGTACTTACGAGCAACCCTACAATCAACCATTGTGCTCCATGTGACAGACAAGGAGAAAACAAAAGCCACAAATACTAAGAAAACACGTTCCAGTTTTAAGCTTCCACAGTAGTAATGAAAAGCAAAGTGGGCAGGAGATTTTTTGAAAGACCTTAAATATTCTTCTGTAACCTAATAGTGAACACAAATATTTGCTTAACCTCCGCCTTCAATATCCAAAAAAGAACTAATTACTCTGAAAGCTACCAAATGCCCCAAGAAGAATTTGAGGCATGAATCACCACCACCAAAAAGCATCTGAGGAAGAGGCAGATGTCCCACAATCAGAAAGGCTGTCTCCTTTAGCCATCCTAAAAACAACTGTGCTGGAGACACTGGTGACTCATTACTAGCAATGGAACAGAGAAACCACTTGAAGAGGTGAGAGGAAAATTCCATTTTAATTTAAGAGCGCTCTCTAGCAAACCTTGCCTGAGCTCTGCAACATAACAACAATCGGATATTCACTAAGAAGTGCATTTTATAAACAGTACTGACAGCCCTCAGCAAGCACAAGATGTGCCATCTGTGCTTAGAAGAGACTTACCATGGGCTAAGAAAAATAAAAGTACGTTTATACGTAAGTCCTCTCAAGAAAAAAGATTTACCTTAGTTACTTTGAAAATTAACATAACATCAATGACTTTAAATAATAAGTTTACTTTGCATATTTGTCATAACAGCCAGTGCCATCCCATTCAGTATTCCCTTGATACAGTTCCTCCCTGTTGCAGGGCTTTATAAAAACAAAGAGCAAACCAATGACCTAGAAACAAATGTAGGCTCTCAAACTACTTTAAACTCATTAACTTTATACTTGTTTTAGACTCATAACAACGTCTAAAAAGACTGCCAAAGACTTTCATTTAAATTTGCCAGGCTGCACTATGAGAAGGCTTGGGTTTATTCCTGTCTGAAACTGTTTCAGGAATAGAAGGCACATTTTTCATAACCCAAAGAATGGAGACGGAGGGGAGGGTTGTGGGATTATTTTTTTTTTTTAAAGGGGATATGTTTACATGGCACAGAGCAGAGCCATGCATTCAAACCGGCTCCGGAACCGGAAGCTGTATGACATGTCAGCACAGCTCTCCACTAATTACCAGGATAATGAGAAGCAGAATATTTCTTTTTCCACGAAGAGATGACACAAAAGTACTTCTCTGCAACTCAACTAGTTACTTCTTGTCATGCTGCCCTGTACTATGCAGGCATACCCAAACAAACTAGCTCAAGGTATGCCAAGTTTTGGATTTGTGAAACCTGAAATGTCCTTTTAAAGGATTTAGTGCTAGATTCCCTAGCAAAGCAGCTGACTGATCTGTGCACAGCACTCTAGGGAGGGGGGGGGGAAGGAAGATAAATATGCACCATGAAAACTTTTAAAAATAACTCCCCAAGGCCATAAGTAACCATTTCAAAGGGGTGGTGGGAACAAGATCCATCTATAAAACTTCAGTTTGAACATTAGTGAAGAGCCCTCCCCCAGCATGAGCAATTACGGCTGCCTTTCATGTGGCAGAGTAACACACCTTTTCTTGTACAATTGGTTGTGTCAGGTCTATTTTAAACACACTCAACAGCATTACAAAGTAAAACATCACACATCACAGCCGCTCTTCCCATGCAGCTGAAAATGCAGGTTGCCAAACACAGGCCAAAAACTTTAAGACTTTCCCTATAAGCGACCCAAGCCTTAAAGCTGCTGAGCATCCCCAACATTTGGGGAAGGGGCTCACACCTCCCAGAGAAGGGCACAGAGAGGAATGCACCATGCCTACACTGTCTGTTTCCCATGGCTGCGGTTCTGGTGATGTGAGCACCAGGATGCACCGTTTCAAAAGCAGCTACCGGATTTGCAGCACCAACTCCACCGCGAGCTGTAACTCCGTTCCAGCTTCTGAAGGGCTTGTAATCTGCTTCTGCCTTTTGCACGCTATTATTAACCTCAGGGATAAACTTGCACCCTTTTAATCAGGTGCTTTAAGTGATGCGTTCTGGAAACAGGTACAGCAAACAGATCCCCTCTACTTTCTTTAGCAGTACCGTGGAAGGTATCACCCACAATATTCACCAGTTCAAACCTCTAAGAAAACGCTAAGACGGACCCTTCTCCAACGCTGCAAGTCAAATCTTTTTCAATCAAAGTGTTACACGGGGAGGGAAACCTCACGCTTTGTCAGGTGTGCCGCGAGTTCACAGGGGTTTCAGGAGCCACCCTGTCCCAGTCGGTCCCTTGACGCCCTGAGCCCGGCCTCGCCGTGAGGAGAACCGCCGCCGTGAGGAGAAGCCCCGGCCCTCCACGTCTCTCACCTTGTAGACATCGCCGTAGGTGCCGCTCCCCACCCGCTGGATCAGCTCGTAGTCCTGCTGCGGGTTCCGCCTCAGGATATCCCCGCTCGGCCGCGCCGCCGGCTCCATCTCCAGCCCCGCGCAGCCCCCGCCGGGGGAAGGGGACCAGCGGCCGCTTTCCTCCTCGCCCCTCCAGCCGGGGATGCTCCTAGCGCGGCAGCCGGCCCATAGCTCCTGCGGCGGAAAGCGCCTGCTGAGGGGAGCTCCCGGGGCGGGCTCTGGGCCGCGGCTGCCGAGACAAAGGCAAGCAGCGGGCGGTTGCCACGGCCGTTGGCGGCCCGGCGGCGGGGGCAGCGCCCTCCGCGGCCCGCGGCGGCGCCCGGGTCTCCCCGGGGCAACGGGGAATCGCCGAACCCGGCCGGGAGTAACCGCCCCGGCCGCTGTGGGGAGGGAGGGGAGGGGAGGGAAGGGAAGGAGGTCCCGTCCCGCCGGCGCTGAAGAGGCGCCGCGGCCCGCCTGCCGCCGGCCGGGGCAGCCGCCGGCCCGCCCGCAGCCAGGCCCGCAGCAAGGCCGGGCCAGCTCCTACCTGCGCGCCCACAGCCCTTTGTCCCGCCGGAGAGAGAGCGCCGCCGCCTCCTCCCGCCGCGGCCCTGCACTCCTCCCCAGCTGCGGCCCCGCTGCCCGCCGCGGCCCCGGCCCCCACGCACGCACCGCCCGGCCGAGCCGAGCCGGGACGGGTCGGGACCGGACGGCACGGGCCTTCGCGACGCCGCAGCGCCACGGCGCGGCCAACGGCACCGCCACGGCCCTTCCCTTCTCTCCCCGCCTTCCTCCCCCCGCCCCGCGCCGGCCACGGGTCCGGTCCGCCCTCGGCGTTAGTAAAACCTGTGTCATAATGGCCGCTACCGGCGGCCCCGAGCCCTCAGCCGGCGCCGGCCCGGGCCCTGCGGCCGCTCTGCACCGGCGCCGGTGGCCCCGCGGCCGGGGATGGGGAGCGGGTGCTCCCCGCGGCGGGGGCGTCTCTGTGCCCGGCGCAGGCAGAGCCAGGGGTGCAGGCGGGCCCCGGCGGGGCTGAAGGCTCCAGTGCCCGGCCTGGAGGTGCCTCCGTTGAGGGATGAGCCTGGGGCTGCCAGGCCACAGAGCTCACGGAACCCCAGAAGGGTTTGGGTTGAAGGGACCTTTCAGGCCCATCTAGTCCAACCCCTGCAGTGAGCAGGGACATCTTCAACTAGATCAGGTTGCCCAAAGCCCCATCCAGCCTGGCCTTGAATGTTTCCAGGGATGGGGCATCCACCACCTCTCTGGGCAACCTGCTCCAGTGTTTCACCACCCTCAGCGTAACAAATTTCTTCCCTTATATATAGCCTGAGTCAACCCTCTTTTAGTTTAAACCCATTCCCCCTTGTCCTGTCACTCCCTGCCCTTGTCACCAGTCCCTCTCCAGCTTTCCTGGAGCCCCTGCAGGGACTGGAAGGGGCTCTAAGGTCTCCCCGGAGCCTTCTCTTCTCCAAGCTGAACCAGCCCAACTCTCTCAGCCTGTGTCCATAGCAGACGTGCTCCAGCCCTCAGATCATCTCTGTGGCCTCCTCTGGATCTGCTCTGTGGAAGGACAAGTGCGGGGGCAGGCATGGCTTTTGGCCTGTGCCCCTTGGTTTGAGGCAGGAGGAAAGCTCCCAGCTTGCCTACATCATGTATATATATATATTTATATCCATGTATAAGCTTCTGCCAAACAGCAGGCTGAGCTTTCCATCTTTGATGCCAGAGCTGTTCCCACGCGTACATCCTGGTAGGGCTTATCACAGCTGCCGTGGCAAAACTCCCCTCCAAGCTGAGTGCCGGAGGCAGACCTGCTCCCAGGGAGGCTCTGAGGTGCAAGAGGAGGAGGGTGAGGAGGATGTACCAGCTGGGGGTAACAGGGATGTGGACTGGGTAGGGCTCCCAGGGTCAGTGAGTTTCATCCTTTGCAATTTGGATTGCAGCCTTGCACCACGTAATTCTTTTCATGGGCTAATCAAGTACCACGCTATTTAGCTTTGTGGGCAGCCAGTGCAATGATAGTCACACAAGAATTAACTCAGACTTGTTGGGACTTGTCTCTCTGGGCTCCTAAAGTCAAAAAAGCTTCTGTGAAACTGCAAGATGGAAAATATTCCGTATTTGCCTTTCCCTCTTTGGAGAACAATTATTTTCAGCAAGGCAGCTGAAATTCTGAGCAAAACTCACCTACAGTCTCTCAAATGAGTGCTAAACAATGTAAGAAACCCAAAGGTGGGGGTATGGAGTAGAGGAATGCTGGAATTAGCAGTAGTATTCGCTGCACGTAAAATCATTAAGGCCTAAAAAGAGGTGTGATTTTCTAGGTGCAAAAAATACCACATACTCAATGCAGGAAATACATTTGCAAAAGTTAGGTAGAAAAAAATTAAATGGATGCCAGATGTACAAGTCTCTTTGGTGTTCAAGAGGCTGGATTGGTTATTTAAGAACAGATTCTGCCTCTTTGGCAGTCAGACAGCCCACGCAGGTTCCAATATAGTCTATCGACAAAGTAGCTGGGTACTGATTCTCAGCTTAAAATGGAGTCTGGGTTTTAAGCTTACTCCAGCACATTTAGAAATCCCACATGCAAGTACCTGAAACAGCGCTGCTGATTGCATAAGCTTTTCCTTCAAAACACGGGCTCTGTAGCATAACGCATTAGGATCAGTGGATTGCTTTAGGTTAAACTCAAAGACAACGTATGCAGACTCTCGGGAATTGCATAGCGGCATTTGATTTTATTGGGCTTTTATTTATGGGCTCATTTGAAACGGTCAGATATGGGGGAGCATGGGACTGCTAACTTAAAAAGATTCGCATTTAATTTCCCCTTGTACTCTGAAAGCCTTCTACATCCTGTATATTCTCTCCAACATAAATACGTAAGTTTTCCTGAACACCCAGCAAATAAAGAAGAAACTATTTACCCTTTAGGGAGCTGTATTTCCTCAAGCGATTTTTAACAAAACAATTACCTCTCCCCCTATAAATTAGCTTCCTGCGCTCCTGATAGCGAGCTGGTTGCGTCCTTTTTCTTTTCTGTCCCTTGGCTGAGGGTTCGAACGCTGCTTTTCACTCTACTGATTTGCTGCTCTTGACAAGCCATTACACAGGAAAGAGGCCATTTCATTTTCCAGTAGCAGATGGTGCATTAAGACTTGGCCTCCTAGAACGTCTTACAGATCCAAGGGCCGTCCGATGACTGCGATTTAATGCAGAGGCTCCTGTATTCACCACTATTTTGCCGCCACTGGGTTAAGTTTCACTTCCCACCTGGAGGTGTAGTTTCCCATCCCGTATCGCCAGTGGTGAGGAGTGAGCTCTCAGAGCTTTGTCTCGTGATCCGAGCTTTAAGTCCACCTTCCCCAGCTGGGTTTCAGTCCCTGCTGGAAGCGCTACTGGAAAGTGGATATAAATAATAGCAGCACCAGGGCTGTACTGCCACTTCACGCTTAAAAAAATGGAGGTAAATGAGTTGCGCAAAGCAAGACATGGCCTGACGCTGTACGCTGCCAGGCGTATACTTTTGAACACACGCCGATTCCCACTCTGTATTTTCCACCCTGCACCACGTTGCTTTTCTGGTCAAGTGTGTTAAGGAATGTGCTTTTATGCAGCATCTTTAGTCTGGATGGGTCCCAGCCTTAAAAGGAATGTTAAGTGGTTTTACATAAGGCATTACGTAGGATTAGAGAATGTGATCTGTTTGCATTGTAGTCTTAAGAGGAAGAATAGCCAAGGTTATTTTAATGAGACATCGAGATTCATCTGCTAACAGTAGATGCAAAACTGCAGAAATTTCTAACTGAACAATATAATAAAGGTGGTTTTAAAAGGGGTGGAATGTGCCGTGCGTGTGAATGCATGTTCATTGTCAAATAGGAAACTCTGAGCTATGAAACAGCAGCATGAAGAAAAAATACTTCAGCCTTAGTTTTCATCAGAGCGCTAAAATGTCTTTAATTTCACATGGTCTAACAATCTCACACGGAACGTATTCAAAACCATTCTGTGGGATTGCTTCATGTTTGTGGGGTGTTTCAATAATAAAACAGATCAGCAATGCTGAGGCCAAAGACTCATGAACCAACTCGAGGGCCTGCAGCTTTTCCCGCTCATTGATTCCTGCAATACACTGCATTTTACATCAAACTTCATTCTTGAGGAGCCAGATTACGCTCTCAAGAAATGCTGCAACATCTTCCCTATGATTGGAGATGTAGCTTTTTTTTTTTAAGTTTGTAGTTTGGGTTTTTCAGGCTGGTTCTTTGCCCTGATGAAACACACACTGTTGCTACACCCTGTCTCCCCACAGCCACGAGCGAGGAGCCTGCGGAGAAGCTATTTCCAGGCTCTCTGCAGGCAGCTTCCCGCCACCGAGTCCAATTCTGCCTGCGACAGGCAGGATGCTGAACCTACCAAAGCTTCTCGGCGTCACCTCAGCAGCTCTCAGTGCTGTTAATGCCGCTTTACCTGCCTGCTGAGCTCTGCTAGTGGGACCCCGAATAAGAGGGATAGGGCAGGTTTCACAGGGTCCTGAATGGTCTCTCGTTGCCGGAATGGCCTTTTGGGGCAGCTGGGATGGCAGCTGCTGCGGGCACATGACGACAAGTACAAAAGATGCCTGGAAAAAACATAAAGAGCTTGGGTAAAGGGGCTCTGAAATCAGCATGCTATTTCTGTCGCAGGAGGAGAAAGAAGGAGAGGTCTTGGCAAGACGGACGCAAGGAACACGGCGGAGAGAGCAGCTTTGGGCAAGAGGAGGAGGAGATGGCATCCAGGCCTGTTAGATGCTTCTTACGTCCAGCGTGGGAATTCACTGGCTCAAGGAAGCATCAACCTCCCATGGACTGAGGATCTCTGCAGGGGTTGTTGCCGAGATGCTCTGGGAAGAGAGAAAGGACACTAAGGGACAGTAAAACTTTTTCAGGCTGTCAGGAGGCTTGTATCCCTTGCAGGAGCAGGAGAATTAAATAAGACATAGCTCAGACCCTCACGTCAGCTTTAACTGAGGCCCTTGTGCAAGGATTTGTTTTTGACGGAAGGAACAGGACCGCTAGTGGCTATACATTATTTTTGTGTCACCCTGTTTACGTAGATGTATCTCAGGAGACTTTGCAGCTGATTGTGCTGTTTGCATTCAAAGGAAGGAAACCAGCTGGATGCCCTTCCCTCCCATGTGCACGCACGGGAGGGCAGAGGTGGAGCAGGCAGCTCTGTGGACAGTAACAGCTCGGCACAAGGATGCAGGAAAATGCGGCCGTTCGATTAAAAGCAGCGTTAACAAGGGGACTTCAGAGTACTGCCTGAAAATCCGGCTGCTCCTTCTGTTTCCAGGTGCACAAACCTGGCTGTAACATATTGCACGTATCTTGCTGAATCATGCAGGCAGGTGGATTCGGTTGTTTCTGCCAAGATGCAAGAGAAGCTGGAACCCTTTCCCTGGACGAGGTGTATCTTCAAGGGGAAATCCTAGAAACAAACTTGGCACGCACAGATTTTGGCTTCACTTTACTGAAGCCACATTGCAAAAAAAGAGACTGGCGAGGAAGGATGTTTTGAATATAGTGTCCATCTGCCTGCCAGTGCAGGAGAGAAAGAACAAATTAAAAACAATATTAGAAATAGATGGGAAGTTGGGCTTAGAAGAGATATTACTAAGCTTTAGAGAGAAATAAGAGGAAGGAAGAGAAATCTCAGAAGGTTTTAGTTAGTCTTGCAATGCTGGTGTGCCTCAGTGTCTGTGACGGAAGGGAATAACCTGGTACTGCGAGGCAATGAGGCTACAGGGCTGCAGTATTATCTGAACCCACAGCGGAGAGTGGGCTATTTTATTCAAATCCAGCAAAACCTTGCAGGAGTCCTGAGGATGCTGTTTGGGGTGAGGAACCTATCGGAAACCAGCCTGATAGTCTAATTCAGGTTAGAAAAGTTGTGTTTGTTTATTGCCAGACTTCTGCAATATCTCATTGTTTTAGGGCTCAGCGCCGAGCAGACCCAGACGGTGCAAAGGCAGCTCCCGAACACACGCTGGGCTTGGTTTGGTTGAAGGTTTGGGCTGATGGCTCTTTATCTACATGGCTTTTTGTATTCTTAAGTAGTTCCTTCACTTTACAGAACATCTTCCAGAAGTAAGGACCTTCGCACAGACTGATTAAACAAATCATATAACTGCTGAAATTCTGTCTCCTCTACGAGTGAAGTATGACGGCTCTGTTACAGCCATAGTGTGCAATCGTGTTTACAGAAGAAGCAAAGATAATTCCTTTGGCTGCAATCCCCATGTAAATGTAGGCGGGCATAACACTATTGGGGGTGAGAAATAGGAACAGCAAGAATAGAAGGATTTCCTAAGCAACAAAGATCTGCTTCACTTAAAAATATTTCAGTAAGAAAAAAACAGAAAGATGTTAGGAAGGCTTCAGCTTTAAAGAAGAGTGGGGAAAAAGCCGATTCTGTTTTATCACTTTTTGATATTTGCTAGGAATTGTGGCCTCATAACCCAAGAGTAAGGGTACAGAAATTAAACCAGCGATGACAAATCTCCACCACAGAGCGTAACTGCTTGGGAGAAGTCCCCTTGCAATGCTCGTCAAACGCAGTTGAGATTTATATTCCTTTTACTTTCCCATGCAATTAAGCAGAAGCAGTGAAAGAGTGAAGACTGAGAAGGGAGAAGTGATAATAATAACCGCGGGGAAGAAGCGAGCATATTCAAGAACCTTGTATAACCACCGTAAGAACAGATCTGTCACTCGGGGTTAAGACAGTGCCTTGTGTCACGGCAAAGAAAACTCGTGGGGACGGCACGGTTTCCAACAGCAAACCCTGGCGAGCGCTTGGTGGCACCTGAGAGAGAGCAGAGATTTTACAGCGTCCCTTTCCCACCTCTTACATAAGCATTGCACAATGCGGCTGGTTTCTGTTTGCGAAGGGCTGGAGATATGAAAATCAACTGTAAATGCCGCCCGGGTAAGTGGGCCAGTCGAATCAAGGTGAATTATGAAACTGCCCCTGCAAGCTGCGTGAGCGGTGCATGATGGATTTAAATCCAGGTTCTCTCCTAATTCTGGGGCCTCCTCAGCTCTCCTGGCACACCGACTTGGGGACCTCCAGCTGCGGTCTCTCTCTGCGGGGTATTTTCTCTTTATGCCCTTCCCCCATTTAGCACTGTTTTTCCTGAAGAATCCTTCCATTGCATGCCTGTTCAGCGTGTCTGCTGTGAAATTAGCTCTTTGTGATCTGGCAACTCGGGCAGCAAGAACGTAAGGACACTTCTTAGGAAAGGCTGTTTGCAACCAGAAAAATAAAGGAAGGATGAATCGGCAGAGCGAAGGGATGGACGGTGTGTGAAAATGAAATGCTGAGTCACTCCTTGGAAACGACATCATCTGCAAAACCATGACTTGGGATCATAGGAAATAATGCAGGAAAAGGCCTTGGGAGATCATGCAGACAATTCCCCAGGCATGGCGCAGGATCAAATCTCTCCGCTCCTCTTTCCTTTTGCTACCATGTGCCATAATGGAAAGAGAAAGGGAAAAAATGCCAGTAAATGGGGCAGTATAAGCTTGACCTAGGCAGCAATTCTCAAAGGGAACGAGGAAAACAGGACCCAAGCCCATCTCAGTTTAATTAGACTTTCAAATTAACAGATTTCCTTTCCCATCCTCCTTTTGTTTTTTCTTCTTTCCCTCTCCATTTCCCAGCTGCTTTTCTTTTAATCTCCTCTTTCAATCTGTTTGAACCCCTCTGACAGTCTCCAGCATAAGAAATCCCTCCTCACAATGCCGGTTACTTCTCTGCTGCTTCGAAGAAGCAACAGGCACATGCAACTTCAGGGATTATTTATAAAAATCGTAAGGGAGCTTCTGCCAAGGCCACGGGCGGCTGAGCTCCTCGCGGTCATGGTGCCCAGCAGCCACGGGCAGGAGGATTCAGCTGCCTGCCACGTGAGCCGGCACTTCAGCGAGCTGAAATTATATGTTTCGCTCTGACGCTGTAAACACAGGGAGGAAGCCAACGGGAGGCAGTCACCGAGTATTGGAGAAGGCACTCACAAATCAAGTATCAGCATATCAATGGGAGCACACCAACAACATGGCTTTGGCACGGATGAGCTGCCTGGAACAGAAAATCAGTTCACTTTTGAATGTTTTTCCCGCTTTCAAAAATGAAGAGCGGATCCTGCCAGTTCCTGTGCATCCAACAAAGCTGGACAGCCGTTGGCTTTCCCCGACCACTGCAGGCCAGCGTGCAGAAATGAGCAACACTCTCCCAAAATCTCCTCTTGCAGATACAGTCTGGGGCTCAGTTCCCTTGTCATAGTTCCAGATTTTGGCCCGTACGATCCTCTGGTGACCACCACTTTTCCAGTTTAGAGATCATGCCTCGAGTGCTGTGCCATGCTTCTTCCAAAGAAGAGCAGCACAGGGCTGTGGCTTCGGATGAGTTGACCGGCAGCTTGTTGGCATCAAAAGCGTTATCTTGGCACGCTGAGGACGAGCACACTCACCAGCATGGGAGTCTGCGGTGTGCGGGTGGGAGTGGGCCGAGCTTTCTGTGGCTTCCACGCTTTTCCTGGGTTTGCACAATGAACCCCGGCCTGGGAGGCTGCGGCTGGCAGGAGTGTGGGAAGGGTGAAGAAAAAGAAATCAGAATGTGCTCCCTGCGTCCCTGTGCAGGTGGGATATTTTGGCTGAGGGCACAAGCAGCACCTCGGGGCAGTCAGGGTGTGCAGCTGGTGTTGCTGTTCCCCTGACGAAGTTTTGTGCCTGGGCATTCCCATGCACTTGGGCTGCGTCACGGTCCCACGTGGCAGAGTGCTGAATCAATCCCAAATATGAGAGGGCAGAGTGCTGAATCAATCCCAAATACGAGGGGGCAAGCGCTTGCTGTTAGAGGGAAATCTGGGGGGAAGGCGCATGTTATCAATCACACCACAGCTACATCTTCACCAGGGGTACCCAACCCTGGGTCCTTGAGCTGCATCTTTTGTGCTGCATCTGCACACATATGATGTATCTCCTGCTGCCTGGGGATGCTGCCGGAACAGGCAGAACTGGGGGAGCAGAAGCTGACCGACCCCCACCCCAGGGCAGGATCCCTCGGGTGATTTCTCAGCCTGCGTGCTAGCCGTGTGCTCCAGGAAGGGTGCATGGCACGTTCGAGCTCTGTGTGTGTGTGAGCCATGGTGCATGTGGCTCTGCTTAGGGCCCTGTGTGTCCCACCTGGGTGCTCTGTGCGTGACCCCAGCTGGGCGGGTGTTTGTGCATGTGTCACACCTGGGAAGGTGTGTGCCTGTGTGTGTGAGCCCCCAGCCAGTCCCACGCTGGGCAGGCTGAGTGGTGAGCTGTGTGCCCAGTGCCTCCCCATGGGTGGGTGCCCGTGGCAGGAGTGACCGGGGTATGGGTGCACCCTGGCTGTGCTGGGTCCCCCAGTCACGTCCCCCCGTGGGTGGGTGCCCGTGGGGGTGCCGCGTGCCCCGGGTGCGGGGGCACCCTGGGTGCAGCTACCCAGGGAACTGGGTGCCCCTGGATCTGCCCGTGCCTGACCCACGGATATCAGTGCCTGATGCCTCACGCGTGGGTGCCCGGAGTGTGGACGCCTGTGGGCGGGTGCCGCGTGGGCGGGTGCCCCAGGGGGCGGCGGGCCGCCGTGCCGTGCCACGCCGTAGCGGCGGGCGGGGATGCTGCTGCCGGCTCCCCCGCCCGCCCCGCGCCACCGCGGCAGCCGCGCCAGACGCAGCGCGGCTCGGAGCGCGCACGGAGCCTCCCGCAGCCGCCGCGGCCCGGGCAGCCCCGCGCCCCGCCATGGCCCGGAACCGCCGGGACAGGAGCAGCTGGGGTAGGCGGCGGGGGGCGGTGGGGCGGATCCCGCGGCGGGGGAAGGAGCCCGGGCGGGGCGGGCGCGCCCCGCGGCCGCGAACAATGCCGGGCCTGCGGCGGCCCGCGGCCCGCTCCACGCCGGGGCTGCCGGGGTGGGGGACGCGCCCGTCCCCGCCTGGGCCGGGGCCGCCGGGGCGGGGCGCGGGGCCTGCAGGGGGAGGCCGCGGGCGGCGGGGGGCTCGGCCGCCCCGGGAGGGGGCGGAGGGCCGCCCTCTCCTCATTCCCTCCGTGGGGCCGCGCTGGCATCGTTTACCCAACGCCCTCATCGCTTCTGGGGGTCTAGAGCCGGTGGCGGAGGTATCCGGTTGCCCTTCCCCTGCTGCCTGCCTGCCCGCCCGCCCGCGGTTGCTGCCTGCTGGCAGCGTGGCCGGGGAGCGGGTTCGGGCTGGGGGTGCCCGTTGTTCCGGGGCCCCGCTGGGCGGGCGGTGCCCTGCGCCCCACACGGGGCTGGCCACCCCCGGCAGCCACCTCGGGTGGGAGCCCTCCGGCCCCCCGCCGGCTCTCGTCAGGCCTGCCCTGGCCTCCCTCGCCCCATGGCTGCTGTCCCCACAGCACCCGCCCTCAGTCCCGGTGCAGCTGGAGGTGTCACCTCAGCCACCACCCCGCCTCAGCCGGGGAGCAGGAGTCCCGTTCACCCCGTTTCCTTCAGACAGAGCCGCCGGCCTTCCCCGGCAGGTCACTCCTACAGAGGGTTTTTCGTATTTCTGGAGACCATAGGGCTTTGTTGGTGTGTCAGACCCTGCGGAGAGGGGCCATTTTAAATCCATCCCTTTACAAACCCCACCTGAGCCCCTGGGGAGCTTGTAGCAGCATCGCTGGGGAGGAGGAAATTCCACGTCGTCTTCCTGCAAGGCTTCCCTTCTCCTCTGGAGCCGCCTGCCTGCACAGGCCTGGAGCCATCAGCAGCTGCTGCTTCCCCTCGGGAGCCAAAGGTGGTCCCACAGGTGGGCTGCACCCAGCCAGCAAAGGGGCTCCTGCCGCCTTTTACCCTGCATACAGCCAGGGCTGTGGCCGAGCCGCCTGCGTCCAGTGCTCTGTTACCAACTTCCACTGATGCGCTGTTTGTTTTGTAGAAAGTCAGGTTTTATACAGCCATTTGCCATTTTTTGAGGGTGCTGAGGAGCATAATTTGTCGTTTTCCCTGAGTTGTATTCCATGTGAGCTCACTCATCAGCGCTTGTGGTATCCTGTCTTGTCAGGCAGAGCAGGTGAGCTGAGCTGTGATGTTTAGATACACATATTACGTTCTAATTTGTATAGATGAGTGTAGTGTTTCCCATGGTAATGATTAACAGTTAAGGGACGTGTTTGCGGAAGCGTTCGCATAACGGCATGTGTGATTTGAGTAAGTGGAGCGGGTGGTGGGCTTTTTGCAGGAGAGCAGGGAGAAAATGAGCGATGCTCATTTGATCAGCGTCATTTTTAAGCATGACTCTTGATGAAGGTCGTTAGACCCTTGGGTAAACTAGAGGGAAAACTTCCCAGTGAATATGCTGACGTTCTCAGCTTTGTCTCACAGAGCTGTCAGTCCCGTCTCTGTGTATGTTGAGAATTGCATGCACGTACACGCGTTGGTGCTTTCCCGTCAGATCTTGATAGCATGAGAAGAAAATGCAAATGATGCTGAAACAGATATAAATGGAGGAAACATCATCTTGGAAAGCATAGCCTTGGTCCAGCGAGACAATTAGGCACATGTCTCAATCTAAATGTGCTGCTAAGCCATAGTGAAATGCGATGTGTCACTGATTTGCTGAACTCTTCCTTAGATTCTCTGTAAGTTTTGCAAGAATCTGGAACTGTCCATGGATCCAAGTGAATCTAGGTGGGATCAGCCACCTTCTGCTGTGCAACCCATCCACAGGTCAAAATCATGCCCTGTATACCACAGAGGTTTACGTATTCCTCAAATGATTTCCTGACACTTTGCCAGGCTGGTTGACATTGCAGGTAATGAATTACAGAGCAAAATACCTGTATTTTTACTAGGAAAAAAAAAAAGCTCCCTTTAATAAAAATGTGCATTTCTCCAACAGAACCTCATTGCCCTGAAAGATGTGTTTACATCCAGTGACTGCAGCATTGTCTGCTGACATCAGTCCGTGGGGTGACTACTCCACTGCTACGTTTTTCAGCCTAGCTGGCAAAGGAGGAGTCTCAGGCTTTTACTCAAACTAAGGCAGAAAGTAGAAAGTCCTTGCTGTGTTCTAAAACTGGGCTTGTGGGTCATTAAAAATATTACGCTATTTTGAAATGGATCAAACTTTGTCCTAGTTACTCTCTGGTTAGTCAGGCCTGAAAACAGGCAACTGCTTAGTGCAACCTTTCTCCTTTGTTTTGTAAAAATAATTTGCCTTTTTAAAGATCACAGAGCAAATTAGGGTGAGTGAGTATATGGTACCCAGAAGAAATTGCCTCCGGTCAGCTATCAAAGCTGGGTTACTGTCACATACATACATCCCCAGGAGCTCATGTAGGGGTGTGTAATGCATCAAGCGTAGGGTTTAGCCCTGGGCAGAAGGTCAGTGTAAGGCTATGCATCATTTAAGGCGCTCTGACTGAACGTGCTAAGTGGTGCAGAGACCTCACAACTGCTGCTGGTTGCTGGATGAATGGCTGAGCGACCTACGGATGTATAATTTTTAGGTAAGAGTAAGGGACCCGGCTTTTCCCAAAATAAGGATTGTTAGTCTAAATCCTGATCGGCATGGTGAGGTCCCGCCGGCTCGATGAAGGCTTATAGTAGGTTACACCGATTTTTTTTCTGAAATTCTTTGTGCTTGGCAGTTGCAGATACTCAGCGGCCTGCTCCCCTGTTACAGTAAAGCCAGCAGAGACCTCTGCTCCCAGTCACTCCTTTAAACAGCACAGACTGGAACAAACTGTGTGAAATCTCTCATGTTTCCCATTACGGCCCGTGTTGTAATCGGAATGACCCACTCATCAAGAATTTTGTTTCAAAACCATAAAAGGGATTACAGAGGTTATGTATACTTCTTGGTCAGGATTTTCAAACTGGACGTGAGATTTGTGAGAGCTCTTAAAGAGACCTGATTGTCAGGAAGGGCTGAGCAACTGTTTCGGGGAGAAGGGACTCCTCTCCAGCGCAGACCAGGCTGAGATCCTCAATGCCATGCTTTCAGACTGCATGGCAATGGGTTAAACTGGAAAGAAAAGGATGATTTTGGTAGTCTTTTTTTTTTTTTTTTTTTAATTGATAATGCTAACATCCTTTCTGTTTGTTATTTGTTTTCTGACCTTTTATGGTACATTTTCAGATTCCACTTACTGGCATTTCTTTGTGACTCTGAATGCTGGAAACCTCCTGAAAAGTGAAAGTTAGATGTTTCAGACAAGTGGGCCTTTACACAAAAAGCCGCTAGGTATGAGAAGATTTGAAACCAAATTACTAGCTTATGAACGAGAAAAGAAGATGAAGTGTTGGCCCTTGAAAGAAGAGACAAGACAACATTGCAAGCTGGAGACCCAAATCGCTAAACATGACACTTGGTCCTTTTGCCTTTGGTTTTGAGGCAGCAGCATTGTGCAAAGAATGTGGATAGCGTGGTCTGATCCGTTACAAGATGAGCAGGAGCACGATCAGCCTGCTTTTCCCCTTTTGGGGGAAGAACCGAGATACCCTGAGCCTGCCTGGCGGCAGCGACACAGTGCCTTCGTCATGCTTCATGTCGTGTCCATGCGGCGAGAGGCTTCGGCATTGGCTGTCTGCCTGATTGATGGAAGGGGGGAGCAGCGTATCGACTTGGTTGTGTCTTGCTGCATTTTCTCTTCTAAGAGAAACAGCACACATAAATATTGTTTAGGGCCTAGGTGATGTTCACAGGCAGTGGGCCTTACTTTATCTCCTCTCCGCCATTGACTGGAACCTTCTCCAGCAAGTGAGTGCATCTGTGCAGGTCTCGTGGTGCTCTGGGAGGTATGAGATGTCCCATGGATCATCTCCAAAAGTCACTTCAGTCTAGAGAGACTCCAGCTCCTTTCGCCCTGCCAAAAATGCTCACATTTGCCATCAGTTGAAGGAAGGTTAAGTGTTACGACGGTAAAGTAAGTGAACACAAACTTCCCAAATGAGGTGGAGGCTCCAGAGAAGGTGCTGGACTCTGCCAAGGCAGTGAAACATATTTAAAGCGCTCTATATACATAAACATTTTTTTCCAGAGCGTGACTGCCATTCATGCTGTATCCTACGATTTCGTGGCAGGTTTACCAAACTTTATTTTCAGGAGATTGTAGCAACAAAAGGGTAAAAAAAAAGTCATGTCAGAAATGACTAAATCAAATACTGGTAATGGAGGGAGGCTGGTTTCTGACAAACAGGGTGGACGAAGGACCATGCAGAAAATGCGTGAAGTGAGAATTTTGGAGACATATTCATGCCAGATGCATTTCAGTCACTGTGTCACACCTGACTCTGGCTAGGCTTACATGTGGGTAAGCAAGCAGGCCCAGAATTTGTACCTGAGAAATAGATAATGGCCTTTTGGTAGCGCTCTCTTACGACAGTCTTTTGACAGACGCAGGTGGGAATCAGGTTCCTTCTGAGAGTTGCCCACCTTGCCTTTGAATCAACCCATCCTGGCACATGAACTGGCATGTACATAGCCACATAACTGTCTAATGTGACCTCAAACTTCCTGAAAAACTTGTAGAAAAACCTCTGTCTGATCTGTTTTCTTCCCAAGGTAGTTGTGTGCCTGTGTCTCTGAAGCATGCCAGTAATGAATTCAGGCTGGGATTTTTTTTGCCTGTTTCTAGGCAATGCCCTGCACCTCCCTGGGTGCAGATCTTCATTGTAGGCTTTGTCACTTACCCATCATTTCCACAGGTATCACGAGCCTGCCTTGCACCTTGGTTCAGGGCAGAGCTGTGGTTACATCTGTACATCCAGTCTGGGCAGGTGCGAGTGATTTCCCACTTGGGCATGAGAAGATCTGGCTCTGCCTTCCCGTTCACTGCTGCATCTCCCAGACCACCAGCCCCAGGCGTAAGGATGCAGTGTAGCAAGGCTGGGGCCTGGGGGGGAGCTACATGCGTATGTGTGCCACTTCAGGGGGGCTCGGTGGCTCTGGTTAGTGGGTGCTACTGATGGCTAGCGCCTGGCATTTCTCCTCCACGGGTCTGGGGTCCTCTGACTCCGTGGGGGTGTCACAAATCCCAGCAGAGGTGTGAGCAGGGTGGAGGGAGGGTTGTATGGCTGTGTGGTCAGCTGTGCCCTGGGCATAGGAGGCTTTCTGACCTGGCTAGGAACCCTCAGAGCGTGCAGTGCAGGCAAGGTTGCAGAGCAGTGATGGGTGTGAGAGAGGGCTTTACCTAGCCAGGCTTCCCTGCTTCGTCCTCTCGAAGACACCATCTCCCAGGAGCACCTCAGTCTAGACACCTTATGGCAGCCCCACGCTGAGGGAATTTGCTAACTCATAGTTGTCCAGGCCAGGCTTCCCCAGCAGTCTAAGCGCTTCGGGATGCAGCTGTGCCCTGCCATGCATCCTTTGTGCAGCATCCCATCCGATCGTTTGTGCAGGATCAATACAGGCTATTGCTCTACAACATCCCCTCTGCCCTGGCTGTCCAGCATACATCCTTTGCTTCGATGCTTTATTTCTCGTTTTTCCCTCATTAGCTGGATAAGATGCAGAGCTCTGTGCGAGCCTGTCTGGGAGAGGAGGAGAGGATGCCTGGTGCATGCTCAAAGCGATGCTGCCTTTCCCAGCCTCCTCAGAGCCTCGCTGATGATCGTGCGGCAGAGGCAGTTCAGCATGAACTGCTCAGAGTGAGCAGAACTCATGTCACAGCAGGAGCCACGCTGAATGTGATAAGTGCAAGGGAGACTGCAGCTTGGAGAGAGATGTCTTTCTTTGCCAGTGCCGTTTGCGGAGGGGCAGATAAGCTTCCTGGAAGCCGAAGCTCTCTGGAGAACGTGCAGAGGGATCAAGCCTGACTGTAAGGTCTGTTCAGTGCTTGGCTCGTGGTACTGTTGGTGGCACCGTGATATGTTTGTCATGTAAACAGCTGGGCTGAACACAGCTTCAAAAAGGACCCACACGGCTATCACTGCTGATCGAATTAATCCCTAGAGGGCTGCTGGTAAGCAACCTAGCCTGTTTGATACAGGGATGCTCCAGTCCGGGGAAATAACAAGAAGTCAAAGCTTCCCATTAAACCTCTATTTTCTCTCTTTGGTAGTTTCCGTTTTTCCATGAAGTAAAGTAACTTGGTTCAAACACCCTCAGCAGCAGCACCGCATGACATCTGTGTATTTTAGTGGGGGGGATCGGGGCCCAGGCTCTGCTTTCCATGGGCAGTGCTTGGGTAGGTGAAGCTCCTGGGATCCAAGAGAACACAAGAGCAGGGCTGGCAAATTGGCTTTCTCAGGGTCTGGTTAGGCAGCCTGTGTTTGCACAGATGATGGGTCACGGCTGCATTTCATTCTCTGGAATGAAATGTATTTATTGTGCAAACTCATTTAAGGAGAAAACTAACTTTATTAGTTGGTCTCTGGAAGGCAGTCAGCATTTCTGTGACCTGTTCTTCCATAGCTAAGGAAGAACAGGCTGAAGCAAGCACTCACCAAAGGTATGTTGCGTAATTAGTGACATGTAATTTATCTAATTTATTCTTCTGTAGGAGCTTAAATACATTAGACATCGGCTGTCAGTTTGTGCACAGGCGCAACATGAAATATGCTGGTTTAATTTATTTAATTTTAACCAAAAGTAAGTCCTAGAGCAGTTGCAGAATGCTGTATTTTTTCCTTAGACTCTAATAAAGTGAGCTGTACATCCTGTATTATGGGGCTGTCTGCGTGAATCGGGCCGTTTCCTTGCTGCCGTCTGACAGCCCAGCGAGTACGAATGCAAATTCTGATCTCCTTCACCTTTCCGCTTTGAATCACCATACGGAAAAGCGACATGGATTCCACCCTGCTTTAGAGTCATGGAAATGAGCTGTTATGAAATGGGGAAAAGGAACCGTATCCTGGCAATTTCTGAATGAGCAGCTTGAGAATTGACGTAATTGCAAGGCGCCGAAAGAGAGCCGACAGAAAGGAGGAGTCAAGTTAGAAAATGAGTAAAAACAAAAGTGTGTTTAGGAAAGCTTAGCTCTCCTTCCTTTCCTTTTTGGCCACATGATGTTTTGCCATTGCCAGGTACAACTTCCTTCAAAGCAGATAACTAATTTATGCAGGAAAGACCAATTAAAATAATTGATTTCCAGTAATGCGCAGCCATCTTATAAAATAATCTCTGGCTCTCCAGTACGGCAGATAATCTAATAAACAGAACATGGAAGTTTCATCATGTGGAAATAAGTATGAAAGATAGAGTTTTGTCTGCAGATGGTACACATGAAAGGAACAGAGATAACAGGATTGAAATTAGTTCAGAGACCTGCTTAATATAATGCCTTTTCTCCTGATATCCCCAATTAACTGGGAAATCAACATATCCTGCTCATAATACTTTGTATTTTGCTTTCCTGGTGTTCGGGTGATGGAAGCAAGGATGTCCCTTAGGAGACCATGGCTGCTTTGGACCGTTACCTGTGTCTGACAAAATCTGTCAACATCTGCTAAAAAAAATATGCTCCTTAACAGATTCTGATGAAGGGACAACGCAGTCTCTTCTCCTCTGCACTGGTTGTTGCTCTTTCCAGCAGCTGTACCGGAGGGAGAGGACAACCTGGGAGATGCCGTGCAAGCGCTGGCAGCAGGAGAAAGGGGAATCTGGCACCAGCTGTCCCTTTGGTAGCAGGACGGGAGGGAGTCTCCTCAGTCCCACTGTCACAGTGCTCGGATCCTTGACCAGGACTGGCAGTCCACACAGCTGTCTGAGCTGGGGGGCATCCGTGCTGCCTTTCAGAGTGCTCGAAGCCGCAGGCAGCAGGGTTTGTGTCCATCTCGGTACCCAGCTGGGCGCTCCGGCTGCAGCTCCCGTTACTGCTAGTGTGGGATGGGTAAAACACCGGACCTCCTCGCCCTCTGTCTGTGTGCCTGGAGGTGGCATTTGTCCGGTCTGGGGAGGTGGCACTGCTCTTCCACCTGCACGCCTGATGGCTTGGCCACCACCGGTGGCTGGAGTCAGAAATGTTTAGATTTAATTCGCTTTACAAATTTTTTCCTGCCTCCGCCATGAGTCACATCCTATACAAGGATCTCTCCACTGTCCTTTCTGTGCAGCTGTAAAAAGAAAAAAAAAAATTAGAGTCAGCTGAGCAGGGCGTGGGGAAACACCGAGGGAGAGGAGGTATTTCCTATTGTAGAGTTTAGATGGCACTTGCAGCATAGCCGGGCTTAAAAAGAGCACGCGAGCCTGTGGCCCTTTGGCACCCGTCCATACTTATGTGTTGGGAAGATCTTAATTCTGCAAACAGTGTTTGGTGGGTGCAGCAAGAGGACTGACTGCTCTCGGAGGCCTTCCTTTTTCAGGTGATTTGGCGATGTGTGCCTGGATCCCGGGTCTGTGTATTTGAAATAGGAAGGGTTGGATTTTTGTCCTGGAGGCCCCTAAGCAGTGATACGGGGCAGGGGCTGGTGTTTGAAGGGAGTTTGGTGCTGCTGGTCCCCGCTGCTGCAGTCTGGTGGAGAATCTAGCTTTTCAGAGCGCTTGGGACTTTTGTTTTGCTAAAAAACCTCCAAGCATCAGGAAGAAAAGATCTTTGTCTTTCAACTGGGAGCAAAGAAAGCTTGTAGTATATGTCCGAGAGCCACCAGAAATCCCCTAGCAACCAGGCTTAATGATCCTGATATTTCGTTGCAGGATCATAGGAAATCAGAAACTCGTACAAAAGCACTGCTGTTATTTAAAATATGAAGTTGCTGCCGGAGGCTTCTTTATAAAGAGGCCCAGAATGGGTAAACCCCATTCCTCTTGGTATTTATAGCTTGCCTTTTAGCATGTGCACACATAGTCCTTGTGCTTTGAAGCAGCTGGGACTGGCTGAAAACTGGGTCCCTGAGGTCAGGGTCTTAAACAGAGACCAAGGAGTTTTAACTTGAGGCTCCATGTTTGGAAACTTGCAGCCTGAGCCAACGATCTGGGAAGTTTTTTGTAGAAATGTGGGGGAACTTTCCATCACACGCTCCCTTCCCCGCTGGCGAGGAGATTTCACGCGGCTGTAGGTGTGCTGACTGGCATGATTAATCACCTTCGGCACCTTTTTCCTGTGCTGGGATGTTTGGAGACAATGAAAGGAAAATTACTGGAGCTGGCCTGCTCTTTGCAAACCTCGGGGCTGCCGTCTCTGTGGATGGCAGGTCTTAAAATGCATCCGTCTCCCATATTGCGGCAGGTACACAAAGCAGCCCAAATGGACCACGAGGCCGTTAAAAGCTGTAATCTCGGTTGCGTTGGCCAGGAGGGTCATGTGGGTGGCACGTATCTGTCTGGCACCCTCCCATTGCCGAGCGTGGATGCAGTGACCAAACACTGCGTCCCTGCCCGTCCCCTCCAAAGGCTCCTGCTGCAGCATCGTGCTTGTCGCTTCCCCCCTGTCCCAGTGGGGGGGTAACACCCTCTTGTAAGGCCATAGGAATGCTGCACAGCCTGGGCAGGACTCGCCGCTGTGCTGGGGAGCAGCTCCATGGGAAACCTTGCCATTTCAAAGTGGGAAAGTGAGCAGTGCCTGTGCTTTGCATATGCTTTCCACTTGGGGGTGAAGAAGTGGCTTTTATGAGGATGGGCATGTGTCTTCGTGGCCTGGTTCCTGCTGAGGCTGTCTCTGAGGAGGCTGTCGATGAGGTTGGTGGCAGAAGCAGCAGATTATGCTTGGAGCATTAGTGCAGACTGCAGATGGAGCAGGACTCTGCTGTTGCTACAGAAACAGTGATCGTGCAGGATGCATAAAGGCAGCGTCTTTTGATAGAGACATGAGATACTTAGATGCTCCAGCTTGAATGGTGCTTCCATTTTTGAGACAGGATCTGGTGGGTAGTGCCCAGAGGAGAGCAGTCAGATGCCTAGATGACATGGTAGTAAGGGATGATCGGGAGGCTTGGACTTCTCTTGTCTAGCAGAGAGAAAGCTGAGAGAGATGTGATGGCCTGCATTAAGGCTAATGGAGGCGTTATGGTAGTCTTTGTGTATGTAAGAAGTTGTTGCAGGCCAGAAGAGAGTGATCTGTTCTCCATGTCAACTCTTGTAGGACAAAAGGTAATGGGTGTGTTCTGTCAAGGGAGTTTCCTGCAGGGAGCACGCAGACAGATGGCCCCAAGGTGGCATGAAGCCCCACTGAGATGTCTGAGGACAGGTTCAACAGACATCTGCTCTGAACGATGCTGGTTTGGGATGGCCTATTACCACCCTGTCCAGCCCTGCTGTCTGTGATTCTTTGCTTTGTGGAAGAAGGAACCTAATGGCTCTTCTTTCACTTGTTTACGCAGGTAGTTTTGCAGAGAAGACTTATGAGTGGAGCTCAGAGGAGGAGGAGTCCGTGAGGAAGGCAGGACCAGTGCAAGTCCTCATTGTCAAAGATGACCATTCCTTTGAACTGGATGAAGCTGCACTGAACCGCATCCTCCTTTCAGAGGCTGTCAGAGACAAAGAGGTCGTGGCTGTGTCCGTGGCTGGAGCTTTTAGAAAAGGAAAATCATTCCTGATGGACTTCATGCTGCGCTACATGTACAATAAGGTATGGCTCCAGCTCTGGTGGCTCTTCCCAGGAGTATGGTGCTGCTGCTCATTGCTCCCATGTACCCCCCAGGGATGAGCTGGACAGGACACTGGCTTGGTGCTCTAGGAATGCTTAAGCCTCTCGTTAACACAGGCTTCACAAAATAAAATAGAGCAGATCCTTCCACAGCCTGTGCACCAGTGAGTCTCTAGTGGACTTGACTCTGGAGCAGAGATTTTCACATTTGCTGCCCCTCTCTTACAGGGGCTGCCCCTGTCCAGGACTGGGGTGGCGGCAGCACAGAGGAAAAGTGTAAAACCAAAGTGAGATGAGAACTCCAGCAACTCCTTCTGTTCCTACCTGCAGGAAGCAGTGGACTGGGTTGGAGATTACAACGAGCCTCTGACTGGTTTCTCCTGGCGGGGAGGGTCTGAGCGGGAGACGACCGGCATTCAGATATGGAGCGAGGTTTTCCTGGTGGACAAGCCCGATGGTAAAAAGGTCTGTGCTTCTCTGTTGCATAGCTGTCTGTGGCTGGTCAGCTCAGTTTTCTTTTCCATCTTTTGTAGGACTCTCCTGCCTTGTCATAGGTGGCTCCAGTGCCTGTGCAAGTTCAGAGAGGGTCTTCAATACCATAGCTCTAATTTAGCTTGAGTGGGTTTCATGCAATGAGTTGATATGTCTAGGTGTCCCTCATATGCTCTCTAGGTGTCCCTCTAACTCTGGGCATCCCAGAGTTTATTTCTCTGCTATTCCCAGGGATCTTGAATCTGAGGTCCTCGCAAACTACTCCCCTTTCCTAGAGCAGTAGCTGTAAAATGGAGTGTCTTCATTCAGGGTAGTCAAATACAATGCAAACTGGAACTTTGGGGCATCCTGCAAATTCAACTTATAGCCAGGAGTATTTGTATTCATCTACTCTTTAACAAAGAGCCCAATATCAAAGTGACGCTGAATTATTCATAGTATGAGTTTCTAATACTGTCTGAATGTGTTTTGGGTTAAGGAGGAGTGATATGCTGCTGCGTTTGGCTTCTGTGACATGAAGCTTATGCAGACTCAGGAATAAGACCCATCTGCACTGACAGCAAGTATTTGAGGAGCAAAGCAGTTCCTTCCTCTGGGTTGCGCAGCATTCATTTTGCTGCCTGCTGGAGTCATCACGCTGTCAAGAGTGACTGGGGATGCTCTTTTCCTTTGTCCTCCACCAATTATAAGTCTGAGGCAGGAGCAGTGAGATTCCCAGCACAATAATGCAGCTGACATTCACGCACATCCCCCTTTGGCATTTGAGAGGGATTTTGCTCGAATGCAGGTACTGAACGGGTGCATCCAAGCTGACGTGGAGCTTTCTGCCTCTCAGGTCGCAGTGTTGCTGATGGACACGCAGGGGACCTTTGACAGCCAGTCCACCCTGCGGGATTCGGCCACCGTGTTTGCCCTTAGCACAATGATCAGCTCGATACAGGTAAGAAGGGGGATGTCTCCAAGAATCACTTCTTAAAAGGTGATGGCAAAAACCTAGTAGCTTGGCACCAGCCTAACACAGCAGCCAGCCAGGGCCTTTGGTGGGAGAGACAAAGGCCAGCATGTTGGCTGCAGTGGGTGCAGGATTCACACGTAACCCCACCATCATCATCTCCTCATCTCACCCCAGGAGCAGGGCCAGCAGCAGATGCGCCCCTTTGCTTCCAGCTGCCAGAGGGAAAGGGCCTTGGTCTGGGGAACTGGGTGTGCGTTTGTCTCCGTGCTGCTGGAGAAACATCTGGGCTGGAGGTGTTCGCACACCAGGACATTACTGCACAGCCTGCTAGGGCTTCCCTTCCTACCGCCTGGCCTTTGCTCTTGGAGGACAGCACGAATGGGATGGAAGCTGTGTCTTGGAACAGAGCTCAGCATAAAAATGGGGAAGAAGGAACATCATTTGGACGTAACAGGTTTCCAGGCTGGGGCATGGCAGCCCCTGGTGCTCCCGTGCTGGAGTGCTTTGCTGCGTGGGGAGCAGTGGTGCCTGTCTGTCTGACAGTGTGAGGCTGTCCAGCTGTCCAGCTATGCTTGGGGCCTGTCTTGTACCAGCACTGCAGGCCAGCTGGGACTTTGGCTGTGTCCCCGTGGTAATGTCGTAGGCTTTAACCACACCAACCCATGCGTTGGCCCAAAGGACAGGCCATTCTGAGTGCTCTGAAGTTTTTGTTTTTAAATGCAGGTTTATAACTTGTCTCAGAACGTGCAGGAGGATGATCTGCAGCACTTGCAGGTAAGACCCTTGTCCCTGCTGCTCCACGTCGCTGGGGTGCCTGGATTACGCTCTGGAAAGGCACTTTCACATTCATAGCTACAAAATGTTTTTCAGTTTCTCAGCTCTCATTTTGTTTTGTGGGCAGGGAGGAACAGTTTCTTGGGTTGAAACCTTGTCTATGGTCTCATAGCGTGGCTCCTGGGGGCCTGGGTCCTTTGGCAGGGCAGCCAGTGGGACACTCGCAGGAGGGACTGTTCCTGTCTCTGGGGCACGTGTTCCTGTCTCTTGAGGCTGATTGAACTGCAAAGGGCCCGCGGCCGTGCTTCGTGCTGCAGTGGGTGGCTGAAGGGCATGGAGAGGCTGAAAGAACCAAGGCTGTTACATCAGGAGACAAAAGTGACTGAGAGGGGAGGTGGTCTGGGTCTTCAGTCCTGTATGAGGCTGCTGCAAAGTGGAGGGCAGTATCTTTTCATATGTTCACGTTGTACAGGACCAGTTGTCATGGGTGGTGCTGCAGTCACAGAGGGCTGACTTTCTGCTGGCAAAGTTAGAGGAGCATCAAACAGACTGCGTAGGGTGGGTGTAGAGTACCCATCACAGACCAGCTCGGTGTGGAGCACCATCACAGGTCTGCCACGAACAGTCTGGATATCGCTCACACCGGCCTGCGTGTCCTTCCACGGGATTATGCTGGGGTTCCTCGGGGAGCAGAGACCCATCGGAGGCAGGACTGACCCATGGGGCTGGAAACATGCAGTGGCTTGTAACAAGGGGCTAAAGTGACTGGTAATAGGGAGGGATCCCAGTTAATTATCCATGTATTGGCTGTCCTCCTGCTGCTGTGAGCATCCATCTTCTGCTCCGGGAGTCGGGGCAGTAAAAGTGCTCCTTTGACTGAAGAGATGGGGAAGCTGAAGGTCGAAGTTGTGCTGTTCACACTGCAAGACAGGATCTTTGGATTGTTAGGAGAAGCCCCAAGAAATTGGGAACTGGTTTAGAAGCCTGGATATTGCCATCTGGTGCTGGCTCCATACGGGTGACCCCTAAGGGTAATTACAACCCAGACTGTTGGAGACAAGCAGCTAATGGGATTTTTGTGGCATACGTGTCCTGCCCGTTTCCTGGCATTACCTCTAGCTTTCTCTTCTCTTTAGGTGGTTGATTGATTGGTTAGGTAGGTTTTTCCAGGAGCTTAAAAAAAATGAAAGAAAAGCAAAAGTCCAGCTGGAAAAATCAGCATGTGAAGACTTCTGTATCACTTCAGTCAGTAAATATTTTTAACAATAATGCCTTTTTAACATTTAACATATCTGGTGCAACTCTAATCTTTCAGTTTGGATTTTAAGGCATTATTGTTTAACATGTTGACCCATTTTTAGGCATCTGTGAAAAACATTATTGTGCCTTCAGTTAGAAATTACAGTCCAGAAAGACTGGAGAGCCTTCAAATCTTACTGGTAGGCTGATCTTACAGCCTTTGCACAGTGGGGGCTTGCAGGGAAAGTACTTATTTCTGAATTCATTTCCGCTTCTTCCTGGAGTGTTTAAAGAGAGTGGGGCTCTAGCAGTCCCCTGTAGCATGTGAAGTTTCTGGTTGGTACGAAAGCAACAGCAAGCAGCTGATTTGAGCCGTTTTCCACAGATTTAGCAGCCAAAAATTCTAGGCTGAGATCTTTCACATGATGGCTCAGCACAGTGATTGTCCATAACAGCTCCGTGTGCCTCTCAGATGCGAACCAAAAGCACGCAGCCAGCCAGTTTCTGTTCCAGCTCTGCAAATGGTGCTGCTAGCCCCAAGTCAACCACCGTCCCTTGCCACTGTGCCTGTGGCCCACAGCTCTCTGTGTGTTTGTGCAGACCTACAAGCTAACAGTCCTGTTGATTTTTTGCTTCTCTTTCCAGCTTTTCACTGAGTATGGCCGGCTGGCCATGGAGGAGACGTTCCTGAAACCTTTCCAGGTGAGTCTGAGGGTCGTGGCCAGCAGACGTCCCCTCCACCGGAGGTGGCTTGGCCCCGAGCCGGTTGGCTTCACCACGAGGTGTCACTGCAGTTTGCAGGACGGGGAGGAGATGGGGATGCCTGGGGACTGGCTCAGCTGTGCAAAGGAAAGCCTTTGTGCTTCCTTGCCCCCAACCAGGCTTCCAAATACGTCCAACATCCCTCTTTCTTTCCTCTCTGAACCCTTGCCATCCGGAGAGCTCTGCCCTGTCCTGCCAGACGTCCTGCCGGGCTTGGCAAGAAGTCAGGTTTTGTGGCAGGTTTGTCACACCGTCTAGCTGGGGACTCTGCCCAGCCTTCACTCTGAGACGTTTGAACCCGCCTGTCCCGGGAATCCCTGCTCCTGGCAAAATGAAAGGACGGGGATTATCCCAGAGCACTCCTGGGTGACAGCAGATCTGTGGGAAGGCTCAGTTTAAATGGGGTTTTAACTTCAAATAAGGGACATCTGTTCACCCTGCTGCTTCCCAACCTGTCAAAAGCTGGTGTTCAAGAAAGGGAGAGCGTTGGGCAGATGCCAGCTTGCTCTGGACACCAGAGCTGCGAGCAGCTCCAGGGATGGAGGATAGTGGGCTGTGACAGCCCTTTCCAGGAGGAGGGAGAATATGAGTGAAGAGACAAAGTGGCAGGGAGGGTGGCAGAAGGTGCCCCTGGAGAAGGGTTGTTCAGCAGCTTACCAAAGCTCCAGGCCTTTAACAGTGGTGATTTTGTATGGCTTTGGTTATGGCTGCACCGAATCCTGTGTGCCTGGGAGGCTGGGAAGGTGGTTTGGACCTTTCGGGGGGGGGTCTGTGGGACCGGGCATGGGCCAGGGAACAGGGCCTAAGGGGAATGAAGGGAGCGATGCTGTGAGGTCCCCACACGTTCTGACGCTGCAGTGGAGCTGCAGGGCTTGTTGCATGTTCGAGATGATAAACAGAAGGAAAACACCTTCTGTGGGGCTCTGGCCTTATCCTGTACAAGTTGTTCCTTTACCCAGACGCTCTTTGGCAGTCCCAATGGCTTGGTCCAACTTCCAGCTGGCACCCACAGTAGGTTAGGTGGTAGCTGGATGGGGGTTTGTGAGCTTCCCAAAGTGGAAAACAGCAGAGAGCAAACCATGCTGTAAAAATGCAAATAGTAATTGGGACTGGGTTACCATTATTTTACTTTTACTTTCCAACATAAAAAGAGAATCACCATCCTCACCGCTGTCCTGGAAGGCCCAAGGTGTTTATAGGGTTTCTGTGGTCAGGAAGTGGAAATAAAATAAAAAGGTTAAAAAATACAACAAATGGACAAATTGAGATTTTGGGGAGCTTTGAGGGTATATTGGATGCTGGCTTGGGCAGATGACTGATAATGTGAAAGCTACCAGTAAACATATATGACTTGTAGTAGCAAGAACTAGGAGAAAATTGTAACATGGTACAGAAAAAAGCCAGACATTAAATAAATATTCTGTTCCTTATTTAAAAAACTATGAGGATAATGTAGCCAAATATTTCAGGGAAAGTGAAATTGCTATCCTACTCCATCAGTAAAAAGGAGGCTGCGAGGGGAAA